>NC_049913.1:14913937-15053937 GCF_001411555.2 Juglans regia | reverse complement strand
AACACCATTTTCCTAATGATATTAGGACTCTATTTTATTTTATATTTCCCTTAATTAAGTAAGATTTAGATATGGTTATTTGAGGACAATGTTTAGAATATTTTAGTATATTTTGTACGATTCTAATAAGGGGGCATGGACGTGTAAAAGAGGAAAATCATCACACTAGGGCATCTCTCTCCCCTCTTCTCTAACTTTTCCTTCCAGTTTTCATGATAGCTTGGTGTGGCTAAACTTTCATAATTGGTCGAAGGAAACAGAAGCCTCGAAATCAATAAAACTGTGAGATCTTATTTGTTTTTAGTGTTCAATTTAGCCTTTGAGTATCGAATGTTTTTCTATGTCTATTTTCATGATTGTCTCGTTTAATTACTAGGAGGCCTACTAGTTTATTATTCGTTGCAATCTACTGCTAGATTAGGCATCAAATTCGTAAATGTTTGATCCCTCTAATTTGTGAAGCAACTAAGATTTGATGTTGCTGCGTCAGAAATTATTAGATCTTAGGAAGAACGCTCGACGAAATTAAATGCAACTGCTTGTGCTTGTGTTATTTAGCTTCATCAATCTCTCTAATTCTTAAGGTTGCTACTAGATTAAACCTTTAGCGCTTGTCTTGGGTTGTTTAGTGGTTAAGGTTAATTAGATCGCTTGTTTTCTAATTAACTACAACTAAGGAGAGATAGGAAAATAATTCCAACGGTGAATATTCAAAGTATGAATTAATATATATTTGCATCGATGATCATTTGTAAAATTCTGATGGTGGATGTTGACTTAGACTAAGGTTTGTTCTTTTGATTGATTTCGATATTTTAATTTGAATTATTTTTTAGTTATTCTTCTTAAAATTTTTTTCGTTATACTCAAATCCCCCCCCCCCCAATCCTTGTTCACATAGCATAAAAATAGGCTAAATACTCTCCTTGTGAACGATCCTTACTTACACTACTGCAGGTATTTTTAGGAGTATAAGTTTTATTTTTGATTGCCTGCGCCAGCACACCAGCCGCCAATCTTCAAGACCACCAAATATGGCATTCATTGAAGTGGAGCATAGACCGCACGCGCGGGACAAAGCTCCGGATCTCGTCTACGCATGCCCATCACGCGCCACCGTGGACCCTCTGTCGCTGCCCTGCTTGACTTCTCTGGACTCCCTGACTCCGAGGCTTCCAAGATTGACCTTCAGTTTTCCTCCTTGAGTGACCAAAACCCTGCACGCGCCACTACCGACATGTCGTGCACTGTTAATTCGCTTTATTTTTCTGTTTCTTTGTTGTTCTATTCCAGTATTTTGTTGCTGTTTGTTTTTCTATTCTTCTGTTCTTCTGTTGACCTGAGTGAAGTGTTGAACCTTTGGATCGGACGCAATCTGGGAAAAGAGCTATTCGAGAGTAGGGGCGATGTCATGATCGGTGATATTGTGCGACCAGTGCTCGTGTGTAGGTGCTATGTAACGCCCCAAACTTGGATGGTCTGGAGACTTACTACCTGTCTCTTAAGAACTTATTTACCAATACAACTAAAATAAAACTCAAATCTTTAATAGCAAAACTCAATATCAAGAGTTCTAAATAACCACCTTGAAAACTCCACAAAGTCATTACTGCAGCTAAAATAAACTAAGGAGTCCGAAATCTCTCAATAGTCATAACAACCCAACCAATAATTTCATAAATCTTACTAAAACTCAAGATATTAATAAAACTCAAAGACATTAAAACTAAGAACACCATAAGTCCTTCTTCTACCAACATCTACTCAGCTTAAACACAAACAGCAATCTAATCTAGGTCCTCATTTGGACTCTCCACATCATCTGAAAAATATTATAATGATAGGGGGTGAGTTATCAACAACTCAGTAAGCAGAAGTCATATGCTAGCGTGCAAACATGAGCATTTACAAAGTATAGCATGCAGAACAAAATATTTTCCAGAGTTACCATGTAGAACAAAACATACTTTCAAAAGTAACAGAGCGATGGTTTTAAGACAAGTAAAACCCATAATACTTTGGCATAACATAAACTGAGTATCATCATCAGATCCAAACAGAGCATCAAACAGAGCAGAGACCATGTTTCACCCCCGTGGTAGGGTTGTGCTAACCCCGGTGGCCAAACCAGGCAAAGACAAAGGTGAAATCTTTCCTTTATTCTTCTCGGAGCCCCGAGTGTGCACACAGGAAAGACCACAATAAAACCACTTTATTTCCAAAGTGGGTGCACTCAGAGACAGAGAAGTTGGTACCAACCCAAACAGAGCAGAGCATAACAGAGCAGAGCAGAGCAAAGCAGAGACAGAGTCAGATACGAAAACCAGTACACAATGCCAAAGGTTTTCAGATGTTATATTAAAATAATACAGAGTACCAAAACAGAATCAGACAGTTTACACACGTTGAACACAAAAGCCAGAATATCTTTTCAAATAAATGCACAACTTTTCATATTCTCAATATCGCTCATTTTTCAGATTTCAGAAATCACATGACAGAATTTAGCTCATGTCTACACAATGCATGTCAGAACATATTTTTCTCTTTTTCGTACAGATTTCATGAGTATGCAAATAAACGACCGAGGTTGGTTTTGTTTTTCCCAAATTCTCATTTCACCACAAAAAATATGCAAAGTTTTTAGAAAATCAACCTCAGTCTCAAATAATTCGTGTAAGACCTAGCATAGGAACCCCGCTTACCTGACTCCTGCAGCGCATTATCTATGACTTGAATACGGTCTCTATCCATCTCGTCACCTATTCATAAAAAATAATATAAACAAATATTAAAGTCCAACAACACAAAATTGGTCTTAGACAACTTAAGACCCAATTTCTAGACCATAATTCAGCAAGTTTAATCCAACTCAAACAACCAAATAACAATCTGGACAGCCCACACTTCGACCCAAAAATATTATATACCAATCTCAGTATTGTCCAATACAAGCATCAAAACCAATGTCAACTCCGATTATCACACACTAACTCACACTTATTTCAGTAGCTCATACTCCCAAGCAATCGTCAACAATTTAACCAGGACGACACTACACACTACTCTCTCTCCGTTCACAACTCCACAACAAGAAAAAATATCTCAACACTTCTAGATGTTAAAAGGCCCCAACAAACCCTTCTAAACATTTCCAAAACACCAAACCAATAATCCAAAAATATATCATCACCTCCTAAAAATCACCAATATTCATCATGACCAACGTCAAACTCAAAACACCAATATTTAAACCCGAATCAGCCAACAAATTTCATAGCATAAACCAATCTCACACAAACAACTCCATCATCCAATCCAACCGATCCCATTACTCCTCGGACTCAGTCCGGCACAACCAATAAATTCACAGTAAATATGAATTAGCGCAGAAATACATTTAAATCTCAAAAGTTCTTTGGGAAAAATACTTACAATGTTATAATATAATTTTTGAAAGATCACGGAGGTGCTAGAAGCGGCAACGCAGCAACAAAACAGTGTCAAATGCACTGTGGCTGTGGGTCTCAAAAACCCACTTTTGAACGGGTGTAAACGAAGACCCGAGATTGATAGGGTAGGGCTTAGGGATGTCGGTGAAGCTAGTGGTGGTGGTGATTGGCCGTGGGTGGCGGCGCAATAGGTGGTTGAAGTGCAAAAATACCCAAAACGGAAATATTGATGGTGGGGCTTCACCGGTGACAGATCGGAGGTGGGGTTAGGTCCATTGGATTGCTAGGAGGTCGATGATGATGTGGTGAAGAGATGGTGGCCGGAGGTGGCGTGACGGCGGCGCAGCGGTGCAAGGAATGTCACGGCTTCGTGTGGTGCGTGGAGGCTAACGGCGACGCGGCTGGGGTTGGAAACTGGAGGGGGAGGTCGCCGGTGGGTGGGGGTGCTGGGAAGCCGGGCGGTGTCGACCACCGCCGGCGCACGGCGGCGCTAGGGGTGAAGGAAGAATCAGACAGAGAGAGGGAGGGCCTGGCGTCGCACACGGGAGGAAACCAGAAGAAGAAAAAAAAAGAAAAGAAAGAAAAGAAAGGAAGAAAAGAAAAAGGAAGGAAAAATAAAAGAGGAAAAATAAAATGTAGGGAAAGAAATGAGGTCCAATCCTCACATCTTGGGTCACAAAAAAGATCCAACGGAAACGGTTTTAAAACAGCAAGTAAAATAAAATAATTCAAATGTAGTGATTAAAATGAAAATAAATAATTAAACCCAACAACAAGTTAATTTAATATGAAAAGAAAATTAAATGTATAACAATAATTAATATTAAGGAAACATGTCAAATTTAATTTTCACAAATTAAAAATCATAAAAATAAACACACTAAAAAAAAATACGGGGTGTTACATGCTACCTGCGTAGTGGAGGCTGTTGTGTCCGTGCATGAGCCTATTGCTCGTGCCGTCAGAGCTCGAGATGCCGATGCTTGCTGTCGGCGTGACGTCCAGGTCACACCGAAGCTTGTGGTTTTGTAGTTTAGTTGTTTGTTGTTAATGTGTTTTATTTGTTTTTTTGTTATTTTAGTGTTTTATAAAAAAGAAATAGGCTATTAGATTTAGTGTCCATAGCAGTGTCTCGTACCTTTCCTCCCTAGGAGGATAGAGGAGCCTTCAAGTTCTGTTTACACAACGCTTTCTCTGTTATGAGAGAGTTTATTGAGAAGTTAAGACAATGTCTGCCACAAAGGAATTTGTGTGTGGGGAAGCCCCAGAGCTTATGCGTAGTTTGGCTTATAGTCTGGATTTTTCCATGTATTGATAAGTCACAGTTGTAACTTCAATTCATTAATGAAATTAGACAGTCTCATTAATGAGACTGTTTTCATTAATGAGACTGTTTCGAAAACTACTCTCTTGTACCATCTTCGTCCTCGTGTCTTCAATTGGTTTACTCTTCCTCCATGAGCCTGTGTTCGTCTAGGTACAGACGATTTTGCAGACAAATCTGCGTACAAAGATGGTGTGGCCTGCTGCTGTCAGAGCTGTTTTTATTAATAAAAATAAATTAATTAATTAAAAAAAACGAGGAGAAAAGAAAAGTAGAAGACCAATGGCTTCCCAAATCCATTTTCGTCTCTCCTTCACCTCCCCTCCCCCAAATCCCAACTCAATTGTCCACCAACTCCCCTTTCTACACAATCCCTCTTGCATCTTTTCCTTGTTTGTAATCATAACTGCAAAAAATAAAGATGGAATAGCTGCAAAAAAATCAAACACGTTCTTCTCAAAAGAGAGAGCAAATTCGGGTTCACACCCTTGAGACCAATCACTATGATTTATCATCTTATATCCAAGAAGGCACGAGCAATCACTACAAGAAATCTGGCCTTTTCCAGCGCTCAAAATCGTCGCAAATACCTTTCAAAATCGCTACATTTGATCATTTGCGGCGATTTATAAATCGCTGCAGGTTCGCCGAAATCCTGAAGCCATTTTTGATCAATTTCGGCGATAGGCAAAAATCGACATAAAAACTACTATTTTCGGCGATTTTAGTCTGCCGCAAAATGTTCAAAAAAATCGACAGAAATGGCCTTTCGGTTTGCCTTTAAAATCGCTGCGAACTACTATTTCCGGCGATATGTATCGTCACAAAAACTTAATAAAGCGCCGCAAATAACTTATTATTTTTCTCGGCGATTTAAAATTATCACCCTTATTAACTATTCCCAGCGGATAACTTTCGCCACAAAAAACTATTTGTGGCGATTTCATGTCGCCGTAAATATATTTCTGCTATGGGACTTTGTGATGTAGTGCCTATGCATGCTAGTCATATTTTGTTGGGGAAGCCATGGCAGTATGATAGGAAGGTGATCCACGATGGGTTAAGGAACATGTACAGTTTTGAAAAAGATGGAAAAACAATCAAACTTGCTCCTTTAACTCCAACACAGGTCCATGGGGATCAATTGAAGCTGAAATGTGAGGTTGCTCAAAACAGAAAGAGTGAAAATGAGAGTGATCAAAAAAGAATGAGTAAAACTGAGAGTGATCAAAAAAGAAAAAGTGAAAAGGAGATTGAGCATACAAGCAAGAGTGAAAGTGAGAATGAGCTGAAAAGCAAGAGTGAAGGTGAGAGTGAAAGTGAAAGTGAGATTGAGCTGAAAAGCAAGAGTGAAGATGAGATTGAGAAGAAAAGAAATAGTGAGACCGAAATGGAGAAAGAGAGAAAAATGAGAGAGAAAAAAGAAGAGGGTGAGAATAAGACCTCAAGCACAAGAGAGAATGAGTTGAAAAATAATTGTGAGGTCGAGAGTACAAAAAAAAATGAAGAAAAAGAGAGTGACAGAAAACAAGAGAGTAAAAAGAAAAAAGAGTGTGAAAGGAAAAAAGAGAGTGAAAAAGAAAAAGAGAGTGGAAAGAAAAGAGAGTGTGAAGAAAGTGAGAGAAAAACAAAGAGAAAAGTGAGTTTTTATGCTAAGGCAAGTCTTAATCCTAACGAACTTGACATATGTTTGCCTAGTATTGTTGTCTCTTTGTTGCAGGGATATGAGGTCGTGTTTCCAAGTGGTGTGTTTAGTGGATTGCCACCTATTAGGGAGATAGAGCACTACATTAATTTTATGCCAGGTGCGGCAATTCTTAATCGACCTTTCTTGGAAAAACAAGAATCATTGACACACTTACAGGGACAAGGTAAGTTGTTGACTAGAATGCATCCTAAGCGGGAGGATTGTATTGAGACTTTTCCTCATGTATTCAAATACACACAAGGTATGAAAAATTTTGTGGTTGATGCTTTAGCAAGAAGGTATGTCCTTGTCTTCATTTTAGATGCGAAATTGTTGAGATTTGAATATGATAAGGAATTGCATGCTAATAATGATGACTTTGCTAGTGTGTATGGAACATGTGAGAATGCATCTTTTGGTAAGTTCTATAAACTAGATTGGTACTTGTTTAGAATGAATAGATTTTGTGTGCCTACTAGTTTTATGCGTAAGTTGCTTGTGTGTGACGGACATGCTGGTTTGTTGGGTAACCATGGTGTAAGGAAGACTTTTGTTGTGTTGCATGAACGTTTATGGAAATATCATTTGCTTTTCAAAGATGTGTTACACGAACGTTTGCGGGAGTATCATTTGTATTTCATTGATTTTGCATATAATTGGAGTGGTCATTCTGGTGAAAATAAGATTTCAGAAATGTTGCATGAACGTTTATGGGAGTATCATTTGCCATTCATTGACTTGTTGCATGAACGTTTGCGGGAGTATTATTTGCCATTCATTGAGTTTGCATATTGGAGTGGTCATTTTGGTTCGAGGAAGACTTTAGATGTGCTTCATGAACATTTGTGGGAGTATTCTTTGCCATTCATTGAGTTTACATATGATTGGAATGTTCATGCCACTACTAAATTTTCACCAATTGAAATTGTTTATAGACTTAATCAATTTCCTCCTTTAGATTTAAAATCTTCACCAGTTGATGATATGGGTAGCTTGGATGGACTAGTCCAAATTTTTGAACAAATTAATGAAAATGCATATCTAATGGATCTTCCAGGTAAGTATCATGTTTCTACTATTTTCAATGGGACTAACCACTTTCCCTTTGATCCAGGTGGAGATTCGAGGTCGAATCCTTTTGAGGAGAGGGGGAATGATGGGAACCAAGATGAGCCTAGTCTTAAAGATCATTTGCAACTTCCAGATGGGCCAAGAAGATCAAAGAGACAATGCAAGGATTGATGCAATCCACCTGGGATAAGTTTAGCAAGAGGCCAACATTCAAGATGGGGCTTGAAGGATGAGGATCCTGTTTTAATTCATTTGATCAGCTACGGAAGAAGGCAACGACAAGACTTAAAGGCTTTGGGCTTTTGAAGGGTTTCAACTTATTTAATTCATTTAAATAACTTATTTTATTAGTTTAGAATAATTGAGTTTATTATGGGAAGCACTTAAGGAGGCCTATGCAAGGGCATGTTGGGAAAGTTATTATTTTATTGAATTAGGGTTAGGGTTACTGTAGCCGAGTACTATAGCACGGCACTGTAGCCGTGGCACTGTTCATCCAGGGGCACTTTTGGAAGATGGGGGGTTTATTTTGGCTAGGGTTTCATTAGGTTTTCCTTTAAATATTCTATGTAGCCTCATTCTAATCAGATTATGAAGTTTATGAAATTTGATGAATTTATTCATTGTGAGTTGAGTTTTACTCCTCTTGTTCTTAATTGAACTTTTGAACTTATCAAAGGTAAATCACAACCTTTGTGGCGTTCCTCCTTTGTAATCTGGGTTCTTGAGACGGGTTCTTCAACGGGTCTAGATTTTAATATAATCTAGGTTCTTGAAACAAGTTCTCATCGGGTCTAGGTTCTCCATCCATTGACTTGATTTTGGCTTTCTTGGGAAGTTTTCAAATTGACTGTGGGTTCAAGGGATTTCATTCCCGCGGGTTCATATCATCTCTCTTCACTAGAGTATCCTCTGAGAATGAGTCTATGAACCTAGCAAATACTTGCACATGTACAAATCATCCGTATAGTTTCTCAAGCAATCAGAAAGAAATCGAAACAGTGAGATCACAACCCAAACTCCCAACATGCAAACCCACAACATATAAGCAAATAACATACAAAATAAAAAAAATGAAAAAACTACACATCAAAGAATGAAGACATTTTCCTCCTATATATATTTATATTCCTTCTCCCTCAAATAACTCATGTAGATCAAGATGAAACAAAAAGAAAAGAAATCATGTGGATGCTCAATTAAATAAAGGTATGATTTTGATTAATTCAGCTCAATCTGTTAATTGCATCCCAGAAATATATGCACAAATTAAAGAAGATCAAATATATATATATATATATATATATATTCTATGAGCTACTGAACCTCAGCTTTTGATCAATCACCTATATATGGCCTCAAATCCAGACAATAAAGCTTATAATTCACTTTGACTGATCATGGTCATGAGAATCTACATATATATATATATAGTCATGTTTCACGCTTAACTTTTTAGGGTCGAAGCACGTTATCATGATTAACTTGAAGATTAAATTGAAAACCCATACCATATGATAAAACTTTTTCCATTTTTCAAATTATATATAACTCTTCATACATTAATTAGCACAGTTTTATACTTGAATATTATATAGAAAACATATTGATAACTATATATTCCTAAAACATTGACAGCCACATGCAGTACTACTTGAGCTCTCTCTCATATATATAGATATGTTGGCATATATACATATATGATGTTGATAATCCTAATCCCAGAACAAGGCTAACAACCAAAATTATCTTTGTATTAAAAATAGGAACATAGACTAAGAAAAATGGGAACATGTACATGAGTATGAGAAGGCAATGTTCAACCACCAAGCTTGTTTTTTTCCCTATAATTATATTAAATGCTGCAAATAAAGATTAAAAAAATTGAAGAAGACAAACAAAATATTAAATACCACTACACCAAAACATCACTGCACTAAAACAGAACCACATAACAAATGAAGTTTGTAGTGCATGCAGTCACAAAGGCTAGTAGAATGCACAAAACACAAGCTGAACAAAGTTTCAATAAATTAGTTGTCAGCAGGGAAATAAATGACAGCACACAACTTATGTTAATTCACAAAGTAAATGGGATACCTTTTCCAGAAAATATGGTAGGGATGCAGCATGATCCAAGTGAAAGCTGAAAGCAGAAGCATCACTTTAGGTTAAACAAAGAGGTAAAACAAAATACATTACATTAGCATTTGGTGGTAGTGGTTTTGAGTTGTCTGAGATATGTACTAATGACCATATGAAGGCAAAAAGGGAAACCACTTAAACAGAGGAAGAGAAAAAAATATTGAAGATGCAAGTACTAGATTAATATATATTGAAGATGCAACTGAAGTAATATAGAAGTGGCCCTAGACTTTTCCAAAATATTTAATAATTAATTAGTTACAACCATGCATGCATCGATTGATTCTTCTAAATGGGAACATACCAGCTTAGCAAGATGAGCATAGTAAAGAGCTGAAAGTGGTGTTTGCTCGGCGGGCTTGATGACCATAGTGCAGCCGGCGGCTAAGGCAGGGCTAACCTTGCTAAATAATATGGTGGTTGGGAAATTCAAGGGAATGATGAGACAAGTAATTAAGACAAGTAATTCCAAATGATTCTGCAACTCCATAAAAGCACCAAGCCATTAATGGGACTGATTTGCAGTAACTAAATCAAACCAGAAACATCGTCCCTATAGATGACAGTTTTTTTTTTCACCTCAAACTTGAACTAGTTTAAGTTGTTTCTCTAACCTTCGAGCTTCCTCCTTTTTCTATAGACTTCACTATAGTTTAAGTTGTTTCCTCCTTTTTCATTTTATAGTCAATATAATATATGAACTCCTATATATATATGAGTACTTTATGATTTCCCCCACTATAGTTTAAGTTGTTTCCTCCTTTTTCATTTCAGCAGATCAAGCTGTGGATGGAACCCACAACAGTACTTTATGAGAATGAGGAGCAAAGACCAGTCTTTTCATCTTCACTTTGGGGGCATTTCTTTCTTTAAAGAAAAAACGAACATATGCATGACATTGGGCAGGTTGATTGGGCCAAAGTGCAGGGTGGCTTGTGGATATGATTTAAGTATGTTTGTCCGCCTAAATGACTGCTTTAGCAGGTTTATCTTGAGCAGAGAAGGGCACATCTAGTTGATTGGCTGGGAAAGCTTTAGCGGGAAGAGTAATCATCACGAGCTTTATCTAGTCTCATTGGTTCCTCACATTTCAGATGGGCACCCCTTTTGGAACTATTTGATCTTTGATCCACATGTAAATTGGAACCAGCACAAAGTATGCCCCAGCACAAATTACAATTGGAGCTGATGCATGCATTTAGAGACGTCCACTGTTTTTGCTTGGAAGTCATGGGAAATTCATAGGCAACACATTTTCACATTAAACAAAATGTAGAAAATATCATAAACAGATAGGTGTTAAAAGGCCTAACACAAGCTACTCTTTAATTTCTATAGTCCTCTTGTAAGCAAGCTTTGGCCTCATCAGCCTTCACACAATAGAAAATGGCTCCTCTACCCTCAATTCTAGCAACTACAAAGTTTAATACAAGAGCGAAGGGAGAAGAGCACTGCACAAGTCAGGCATATAATACTGCAGTGCTCTTGAACGAGGGAAAACAGGAAGAATATTTCAACTTGTTTGGACCCCCCCAATGGGTGCCAAAAAAGAGAAAAAGAAGAGAATAAAGACACCCTTAAAGTAATATTTGTAAGATTAGAGTAATTTAAATCCCCGGAACGTATAAACCACTTATCAGTCCACACACACACCAAAAGAAAAAATTATTTGCCTCCAAGGCCCTTTGTTAAGAAAATCACTAAAATTGTCCCATGTCGCTATTTTTAGCCATCTTAACAGTTGGACTCAAACAGAGGGTGTTATTGACAAAATTTGTAGCTTGAAGGTACAAGTATCAGTCAATGTTGGTGATCTTTATACAAGTCCCATAATTGATTGGGAAATTTTACCACTACCTCTCATTCTCTGATGAGATTATGTAAAATTCTGAAGAGGTACTATGCACCTCAAATTCTAGTGTCATGAAAGATCTCTTAATAACAATGATGATATTCAAATGCTCTTGAAGAAAAACACTCAACATAAAGCAATTAAAAAAATATTTACAAACAATGCAAGTGGTCAGATGTAGGCCAAGGACATGCATATCTAAATCTTTTCAACTAATTAAATTTAGCCACCACAAGTGGCTTCTAGCCTCGTAGGAGACTTATAAAGAACAAAGTCATCCACAAGGCAAAGGTTGGGTTTTGGGATTTAATTCTTGCTACTGACCAAATAAGAAACAAGTGAAAGAGCAGATTATCATAATGGAAAGAGGGCAACATCAAGAGTCTCTTAGCGTTTATCTGCAAGTAAAAAGATAGCAAGCCCCTAAGTATATGTTACCTGCAAGGGAGAGTCACCAGATAAGGGCTTCACACCTGTTACAGAGCAACCCACGATCAAGCCATGCCGATGGACACCACGGTACCATTTTGGACCAATTCTCTTTTTTAGATGGAATTGACAGTCTTGTTAGGGACTCTTTTTTCTCTTTTTTGGTTATAAGGTTTTCATGTTAAGCAAAGAACTTCATCACTAATTAGTTTAGCACCAAAGATTTTCTTCATTCCTAGTTTATGATCTATTTTCCCTTTTTTGTTCAGCTTTGTGTGCATAACTCGAACAAAATACATAGAACTAATTGTAGTTGGACTACGTCTGTATGTATAAAATCATTAAGATTATCACAGCATAAAATTTATGAGTTAAGAGAACATGATGTGGTTTTTATAAGAACAAAACTCCATGGTTTTTTTTTTTTTTTTGATAATAACTTTTGGGGATAATTAATGCAAGCTGCTGTTAAATTAAAACAATATGCAAATTTTCCAAACCCAATACGCTAAACTAAAGAAAAAATTGATGAATAGGACAATTGCAAAGTAAAATCTTCTCAAACCCAAAAAAAAATCCAAAAGCAAATAAAATCCTAGAGCTGCCAGTATAACACCAACATCATTCACACAAAAATTGAAACAAAATCCTAACTTCATGTTCATAAACCAAATGCATTAAAGAATTACCTCCATCACAAAGCACCTCACAACTCTAAGCCACCAACACAGACATCAAAGACACAATAATCTTGTTTATTACCCACTCGTGCAGCACAAAATAGAGAGATGAGAGAGAGAGAGAGAGAGAGAGAGAGACGGTGGAGGAGAGATGACCGAGGAGGCGTAGAGGATGAGCGGCGCAGAACAACTCCAGCCCGTCGGCGTTGTGTACTCACACGGAGACTCTAGAGAGAGAAACAGTGAGAGGGAAAGATGCGGACATCGTGAGAGAGAGAGAGAGAGAGAGAGAGAGAGAGAGAGAGAGAGAGAGAGAGAGAGAGAGAGAGAGAAGAGAAGGCCACCAAAACAGGGGGGAAATGAGAGGGGGAGATATCGGGCGGGCGATTAAAAGGAATTAAGGCCGCGGGCTTAATTCCTTTTAATTTTAAATTTTTCCTTTTACGGCGATTTAAAGTCGCCGCAAAACTATTTTGATTTTTTTGCAGCGATTTTTAAACTGCCGCAAAAACTTTTTTACTTATTGCGGCGAATAATTCCGTTGCAAAAAGAAAAACTGCTGCAAAAGAGCAATTTACTATTTCCGGCGAAATGTTTTCGTCACAAAAAATTAAAAATCGCTGCAAAAGACTATTTTATAAACTTGATGAAAAAATATTGCGACGATGTAGAGATCGCCACAATTAAAGGCTTTTTACGGCGATTTTATTTGCAACAGACATAAAATCGCCGCAAAAAGCCATATTTCTTGTAGTGAATTTCTGCCAATGCCAGGAACACCATGAATAATACAAGGTACCTGAAAGGCCTGCCATGAAACAACCCACATCTTGCCCTCCTCATCCCAACTGTACAATCGAAGATTACCATCGTAATCAAGTGTCAATCTTCTATGGAGTAATTGCCCATAGTCGGCTGTCGAAAATGTAAATTTATCGGAAGAACTAAAACTCTCGAAGCAATCAAGCACTGCGATTCTATTACGTACTGTTGTATGCGAACCTTTTGGCTTGCCAGCGCAAAACCCATGGTTCAGGCCAGTAAAATACTGGAAACCTTAGCCCCATCATAAAGAAGGCAAAGGACATTATCATTATTGAAAAGAAGCTTGTAGAAGCTAGAGGAGTAGTGGTCTGCTTTTATCATTTCATTTTAAGTAAAACGAAATACCCAAAGCTGTAAAACAAACACATGTTCTTCCAAAGATTTCATATGTAATAACGGGTTGTAAATATAATAAATTTCAAATTACTCATAATGCACCTACATTAAATGTAACATCCCGTATTTTAGTGTATTTTTATTGAAGGATTATCTTTATTTTATTCAAAAATTATTCTCTTGTTTTAAAATTATTGGATTTTTAATTGGATTATTTTTTAGGATTTTTAATTTGGTGAAAATTATTTTTATGTGCTTTCTTATTATTTATTTATTGTTGTGCATTTAAATTGCTTTTCATATTTAATTAATTAGTGTGGGATTTAATTATTTCAATTTGACTTTACCATTACGTTTAAATTATTTTATTTTACTTGTGGTTTTAATATCGTTTCCGTTGGATCATTTTCGTGACCCAAGTTATGAGGATTGGCCTTCATTTCTTTTCCCCTATTTTTTCTTTCCTCTCCTTTTCTTTTCCCTCTCTTTTCTTTTTCCCCTTATTTCTCCTTCGGTCCCTTTCTTCCCCGCGCGAACCCCCTCCCTCTCTCTCTCCCCGTGCGTCCGTCCACTCCCCCAGCCCGCCGCCGTCGAGCCGCCGTGGTTGACACCGCCCACTCCATTCGGTTTCCCTGCCGCCGGCGACTTCACCCTACCAACCTCACCTCCATCCGCGCCACCGTTCTCCTCCACGCAGCCCTTCAAGCCGCGGCGTTACTTTCGCTCCAGCGCCGCCGTCGCACCACCATTGGCCACCATCTTCCTACCACTTCATCCCCGACCTCTTGGCAACCCAATGGACCCAACCCCGGCTCCGATCCGTCACCGGTGAAGCACAACCAAGCCCATCTCCGATTTCGGCATTTTTGGCCTAAAAACACCCCTTGCGCCGCCACCCACGGCAAACCGCCACCACCATTGGCTTCACCGACCTCTCTAGGCCCTACCCTACCATTTTTAAGTCTTCGTTTGTCTCCGTTGAAAAGTTGGTATTTGTGACCCACGGCCACAGTGTATTTTACACTGTGGTGCTGCTCAGACGTCACCACTTGCAGCTTCGTGATCCTCCGGAAATTATTATATTGCACTGTAAGTATTTCTCCAAAGCACTTTCGTAATTTAAATGTATTTTTGCACTAACATGTTACACTGTATTTGTTTGACACGTCGGACTGAGTCCGAGGAGTTATGGGGTCGGATGGATTTATGATTGGAGTTGTTTGGGTTGGTTTGATTGGATTGGTTATTGGTTATTGAGGAATGTGGATTTGTGTTGGTACATGTGCATATCAATATTTCATGCATGATCATGTTTGTAAAGAAAACTGGATTTTCGTGTATTGCATTCATGTGCATGTGTGATTTGGAAAAGTTATGATTTCATGTGTGAGAAATTGGTTTTGTTTGGATTGATTGATTTGAGAAAGAAGGGAAAGAGACTGTAGGGATGGTGGTAAGCAGGGACGGTGGTAGAGTCCCGCCTGTGATTCCCGCGTACGGTGCACGCGGTAGGGATGGTGGTAAGCAGGGATGATGGTTGTGTCCCGCCTGTGATTCCCGCCTACGGTGCACGCGGTAGGGATGGTGGTAAGCAGGGATGATGGTTGTGTCCCGCCTGTGATTCCAGCCTACGGTGCACGCGGTAGGGATGGTGGTAAGCAGGAATGGTGGTAGAGTCCCGCCTGTGATTCCCGCCTACAGTGCTATGTTATGTATCTATTGTGTGGAAAGGAATTGTAGGGATGGTGGTAAGCAGGGACGGTGGTAGAGTCCCGCCTGTGATTCCCGCCTACGGTGCACGCGGTAGGGATGGTGGTAAGCAGGGATGGTGGTTGTGTCCCACCTATGATTCCCGCCTACGATGCACGCGGTAGGGATGGTGGTAAGCAGGGATGGTGGTAGAGTCCCGCCTACAGTGTCAGATAAATTGTTGAGTTTTGTGTAAATCATTTTCTGGGAAAATGTTGGATTATATGTTTTGGCGTGTGTTGGAAAATTATCATTTTCGGAGAAAATGATGTTTTGAGAGAAATGTATATTCTTTTTTTATGCATGCATGTTGGTCGCTTTTAATGCATTTATATTACGTTGTTATTTTTTGGTTATACTTACCTGCGGTACCGTTTTATGGTATCGTAGCTTTTGATGCAGATGAGGATGATGAGTCTTAGGCTTTGGCTCCATGGTGAGAGTGATCTGGGATCACTGGCTTTGTTATTTTATTTTACTTATTCGTATTTTGGGACATGTGTTAAACTTTATTTTGGGATGACTGTATAATTTTGTAAACCCTTTTACTGATGTTTTACTTGTATTTAAATTCTGGTACTTAGTTGACTAATCCGCTGCGTTGTTTTTGTACACTGTCGCTTGTACACACTTGGGCACGTTTCGTTGGGATGTGTGACCGTGTTGTCATCATCCTAGCGTCTCAATTCCCGTGTTTCCTTACATGGGGGTCGGGGGCGCCACATTAAAAGTCAATTTCTTATTTAAAAGAAAATCATGCAAAACCCTACCAAAGAGATCATTGCTCCAAATACGTACAGAACTAATTTCAAACTCCTACCCAAATCTCATGTTGTACTGAACAAAATACATATTCCAAACAAATAAGCAATTTACAACAACAAAAATTACGCAATCAGCACCAAAAATTATATTAACATAAACTACAAAAGGACTTACCAAAACGTGGAAAACTAGAGAGAGTAGCAAGCACGAAATGAGAAGAGATAACTAGTTTGAGTGGTGTGTTCATTCTACGCTTATTTATAAGGAGAAATCTCATTATTTCATCCCTTGAGTAAATTGTGTATGGTACAATCGGCGGCATTAACCTTTTCAGGTGAAGTCGGTGTCGATAATGCTTGGGCTCCTCACAATAGTTGAGAGAGAGGTTTTGGAAGAGCTATTGTTGCAAATAGGGAGATTTTGTAGCAGCTTGGGAGGGGAACAAAATGAGGTAATTGGGGTTACAGACACAATGGCTTTTCCTTTCAAGTTGAATGAAAATTAAACCCTAGGTGAAACTGACCTTTTAACTTAGGCGCACAAGTATGTGTAAATGAATCAATCTATTTAATAACCCGCTCGATACTTACTTGGTTAAACTCAAATTGAACTTGACTCGTGAAAAAAAAAAAAAAAACTCGCCCATGAAAGTAGATACTCGCTCGTAGGGGTGTAAATTTCAATTGAAAAATCGGAAAACCAGTCCAAACCGGACCGATTGGTCGGGTTTTGAACCGGTCCGATCCGGAACCGGTTCCTATATTATGAAAACCAACCGGATCCAGTCTGGTTTCGGTTTCGTAGTTTTCGGGACCCGACCGGTTGGAAAAAATATATATATAAATTAATTTTATATATTATACAAAATATTTATATATATAAGTTTTATATATAATATATAAAATATATATTAAATTTTTATATATAATATATATAATTATATATCACATATGAAATAATTTCATATTATAATTTATAAATTATAACATTAAATGTTAATCTTAAGTATGAACATTTGTAATTTGTTTGATCATATGTTATTAGTATAATTATATATAAGATAATGTTATTATAATTTATAAAATAAAAGTTTAATCTTAAATATGAAAATTTAATTGATCATACGCTTTAAACATAATATATATATTAAATTATTAATAATATTTTATCATAAGAAGTAACATTTTATTATATATTTTTTACATTTTAAAAAATCAGAAAATCGGACTGGATAGGACTGTACTTGAAACCGGTAAAACCGGAAGTACCGATTTAGGAGGGTAACAGGAGCGTAATCAGTTTTGAAAAATGCAAAACCAATACATACCGGTTTGATCCTAGATTTTCTCCAAAACCAGACCGGCTCAGACCGGTTACACCCCTACTCGCTCGATTAGTAAATGATATATACCTGACAAAACTTTACTCAACTCGGCTAAGGCTCGTTAAGGCCTGCTCGTTTATGCCCGAGTCGACTTATTAGCTTGACTTGATTAAAACTCATTCATATATTGATAAATATATATATACACCTATGTAGATATACATATATATATGTATTAGCTAATAATATAAGCATAGCACTTTTATAATTAAATAAATAACATGTAACATAATTATTTATGTATATATATTGAATATACTTTAAAGTTATATTTTATAAGTTGTACAATAATTATTCGATAAAATTTAATAACTTCATATACTAGTATGTGAGAACCATATATGAAATAGATATATGCTATCATATTATGTATATGTATTAATAATATATGTAGTCATATAATATATTATTATAATTGATAAATATCAACTAGTTAGATATTAATTATTTATAAATTCTTAAAATCTTATAATTTAATAGAGGTTTTACTTGTTAGTCGTATAAATTCAATATTAGATTTTTTATTTTTTTTATTTATCTAACTTATTAATTATTAAATTTTATTTTAAAAAAGAAAACAATTCGAGCTGAACTCGAGTTCGAATTGGGAGTTTAACTTAGTGAGTTGAGCTCGAACAAAGAATAAACAAAAATCTTGAGCTCAAGTTTCAACTCGAGTATTTTCAGTCAAGCCGAGCTCGACAAGCCAAAAACCAGCTCGACTTGGCTCGGCTTGGCTCAGCTCGATTTCAGCTCTACGCACAACCCTCTTGCTCTATTTTTTAACAAAAAAGGGATACTACTTCAGCCGAATAGGAGTTGGTCTTAATAAGAGTTAGGCTTGGACTTGCGCTTGGGTATTACAGTGGTAGTGGCGGCTCCACCACGACGGCCTTATTTTTTAATATTATAAACGTTTTTCTTTTCTAAAAAAAATATAAAGTTTATACGTGAACAACCTATAATTAGATCACATATTTTTCATCAGCATTCCTATTTTTAAATAACTTCTTCACCGAGAGCTAATATTCAAAAACAAATTGCACATGATGCTAAACTAGTGGCGTATAGCATAAGTATGACCAAGATTTTCTTTAAAAATAAAAATAAAGTATCTTTTTTCATATTGTTATGAAGATAAATAATTTTTAGATGGAGTCAAAACTGAGTTTAATATTTTTGACAATTTTGGGTAATTTTAGTTCTCCCATCATTGAGTTTGCTTTGTGCACATTTATTATTGGGTACAATTCCGCTTTATTTGTTGTAAATTTATCACTTGAACTGAAAGTTTGAGTATTGTTGGATGATATGTGTTAATGTCAAAAATTGCAAAATAAGTTGGAAGTGGAGAAAGAGTTATTCCCAGCCCACTGTGACAATTCGGACCTCGATCTGTGCGGTTTGGAGCCTCGGATGGTGGTTAAGAGCGGTTGTACAGTATTCGTATTTACATTCATAGTAGTGAATAAAAAATAAATACAGAAAATAAAAAAGATGGAGACACTAATTTACATTGTTTGACATAGGCAACATAGATTTATGTGGTTTCACATAGTACATATGTCCACAGCTCATTTGGAGGTCAAATCCACTATAATATGATTGTTTTACAGTCTCTTATTACCTCTCATCCTCATTGTACAATGGAAGTCCGAGAGCTATTTTCTGGAGGAGATTTTCTCTCTAGAGCTCTAGCCATGAGGTTAAAAAAGCTGAAGAAGTTCAAGAAGAAGTTGAACTCTTCTAGAAGTCCCCCCCACCCCCCTTTCGTCCCCTGTCCATCCTTGCTTTATGTACCCTCAATTCCTCTCTTTATGTACATCCCACCTTCACCCTGACACACCTTATTTTCCCCAGTCTTTGTTCCCTCCTTGCCCCTTCTTCCTCTCTCCTCTCTTCCCACTTATCGCTCAAAGGTGCCCCTTTAATGGGCTGGGATGTGATGCCTTTTGGGCTAGGGGTTTTACCTCCTAACAAATGCTCGCGATTTTTAAGGTTGACTTGCTCAATGGAGGCCTTGAGAATCTTCAAATTAAATTGTGAGAGAGATAGTTCGCAGCAATCTTTAGAAAAATAAATTCTGGGAGCAGATCCCTAATTTTCCATTTTGCTCACATTAAATGATAAAGATTTCCGAGTGCGAGGCTAGGTAGAAGATGTACTCCACCACGTTAGGTTTAAGCGTGAAACTCGGCTTTGGCGCTCGACTGCGTTAAGTGCGAGCACGGGGTGGGGCTTGGTGAGATAAGCAGGAAGTGTACTCGATCGCAAGAGGTGCGAGCACAGAGCTTGGCTTGGGCGGGAGATGTGCTCGACCGCATTAGATGCGAGTGCAGATAGGTCACGTAGTCAAGTGATTTGCCTGCCTGTTGGGTCTGGGGGGTCGGGGGGTCCAGGACCTTTCCCGCCTATTGACTCGTCACGAGGGAGATCGGACAGTCAAGTCACTTGTCCCACCTATTGACTCTCGGCAAGGTGTGGGTGAGGTCAAGCAGTCTATTACCATTCCCACCTATTAGCTAGTCATGAGGGAGGTCAGGCAGTCCAATGACTTTTGCCACCTTTTGACTCTCAATGAGGTGTGACTTGGCTTTGAGTTCATTTGTATGAATGTTTATCATTAGTAAAGAGTGTTTATCCTTCCGACGTTTTTGTTTTTCGTAGTGTCAACGGATTTTTCCCCATTGATGTGAATTGTTGTTGCCATTTCTATTTTGGTATTGATGCTAGAGTTTGTTTGTAGTAACCCGCATTAAGTGTCAAGGAGCACTTTAGCCCCCTGGGTCTATCTTAAGCAGTTGTCTAGCCTGTCGACTCGTTTCCGAAGGTAATCCACTGGCAGCGATTATGGCATGAGTATAAACACTCAACCTTTGCTAGAGAAGATGATGGGCTGGTATTGCTGTCCAGGTGAGGGAGGTCGGGTAATCGAGTGGCTAGACCTGCCTGTTGACTCTCAATGAGAAATTAGTGAAGTCGAGCGGTCCGTGACCTTTGCTGCCATGGATTCGCCATGAGGGAGGACGAGCAATCGAGTAATTGGACCCACCTTTTGACTCTCAACGAGAAATTAGTGAGGTCGGGTGGTCATTGACCTTTTCCGCCGTGAGGGAGATCGGGCAATAGAGTGGTTGGACGTACCTATTGACTCTCAACGAGGAATTAGTGCCAAAAATTGCATAACAAGCCGAAAGAGGAGAAAAAGTCATTCCCGACCCACTGTGACAATCCAAGCCTCGATCGGTGTGGTTTGGAGCCCCCGGTAATGGTCCAGAGCGACTGTACGATGTCCATATGTACATCCACAACAATGAATAGAAAATAAATGCAAGAAAAATAAAAGAGACAGAGACAAACAAATTTATAGGGTTTGGCATAATGCCTACATTCCCTCGTTGTTTGGAGGACAAATCCACTATAAGATGATTTTTTTTACAGTCTCTCATCTTTTTTGTACAATGGAAGTCAGAGAACTATTTTCTAGAAAAGATATTCTCTGTGAAGCAATTGTCGTGAGGTTGAAGAACCCAATGAAATTCAAGAAGTCGAAGTCGTTTAGAAGTCCCCCCTCCCTTTTTCTTTCCCTGCCCATCCTTACTTTATGTCCCCTCCTTTCCTCTCTTTATGTCACATCCTACCTCCTAACACCTTATTTTCTCCCGCCTTTATCTCCTTCTCATCCTTTTTTGTCCCTTCTTCCTCTCTTTTTCTTTCTTCTCACTCGTCTATACAATGAAAGTCAAAGAACTATTTTCTAGAAAAGATATTCTCTGTGAAGCAATTGTTGTGAGGTTAAAGAACCCAATGAAATTCAAGAAGTCAAAGTTGTTTAGAAATCAACCCCCCCCCCCCTTCTCCCTTTTTCTTCCCCTGCCTATCCTTACTTTATGTCCCCTCCTTTCCTCTCTTTATGTCACATCCCACCTCCTAACACACCTTATTTTCTCCCGCCTTTGTCTCCTCCTCATCCTTTTTTGTCCCTTCTTACTCTCTTCTTTGTTCTTTTCACTTGTCTTTCAAAGGTGTTCCTTTAATTTGCTGAGCTGGGATGCCTTTTGGACCAGGAGGTTTTACCTCCTAACAATATGAATAGAGAAATTCTACTCCTAAACCAGTCGATTACTCCAACACCACACACCATGATGTGGTAAACCCGATCAGGTCGCCACATCATGGTTTTACACCCATTTCTCGTCTATGTACACTGGAGCCATTTATCCCTCTCATCTCTCGTATGAGTATCCTAACCCCTTCCTCCAATTCGTCTCTCACTTCCCTTCCAGAACTACTCGATTCGTCTCTTACTTTCCTCCCGTCTGAGTATCTAGAGCCCTATCTCCTTGTCTCACTTTCGTAGTCCTTTGTCCCTCCATTTGGTGTCTCTGACTCCATTTACTTAGTTTTTCTTCAATTTTCTTCCATAAAAGTTTGAAGCTGAAGCTAAAAAAAAAAAAAAAAAAAAACTTGTCATAGTTTTTTAAGATTTCTATGATCATTCTAATGAAATCAAACAAAAAGCTTAGGAAACAAGAAAAACTCCCGTAAACCACCAACAAGAACAAAGTTTGAATCCGTTTAGTTCCTAACAAAAAGTACTTCCCATCAAGCTGTCCGAAAAAATTGCTGCTAATTCGGGTGGATCTAACAACAAACATTAAACCCAATTTTTCCTTAAACTGGTATTAAAGTAACCTTAAGAGATAGAGGAAACAGGATAATAAAGTTACTAACTTTTTCCTTATAGACACCAACCACCATTAAATCTCATGACAACCCAGTTTTCCATTTGTGAATCTGAACCACTCAGCTGAAGAAAATAACGTTATCAATATTCAACTCAACTGTCCTATCTATGGTCATGGGTTTATCTTTTTCACCATAAACTTAAAAATCAGTTTACAAGAAATCTAGTTACAGATTAGATATCTTGTCTTCAAACTGCACAGGCTGAAATTCAGGGTTTTATACCATTCTTTCACTGTCTTAATTCTTGTGCAGTCTTAGAAATCCAAGTTTTTGTTCTGCAAAAGAGGGACATTTGGAGAAGATGACTCAAAGCTACAAATTCCTCTGTTTTCAATCGTCTTATCTTCTTGGGCTTGTCCCCATATTACAGCATAAAACCCGAGAGCGATTACAGCAGCACCTATCACACTGCACATGAATTACATTGAATCACAATGCGAATAGTTCTCAAGAATCCAAAAAAGGAGCACTGTTGCAAAGATTTATTACACGGAGATTTGATCAGAAGAATACCTTCCAAGATAAAGAGTATCCCCAAGAAACGTAACCCCCATGACAACCGCAATGACTATTCCTAGAGGGCTAAACAATGCAACATAGACAGGACCCTTCTTACGGCATGCCCATGCAACAATTACGCTTCGTGTAGCAATCACAAATAGGGCCTAGAAACATGTTATCACAGAACCAAACAGAAATTCATACTTAGCGTCAAAATTATAATCCTAAGACAAGCATGTCACCTTCTCGATGCTTACCGAGTAACCTATAGTTATCAGCTCCGTATCCAGCCTTAGTCGCCAAGCGGCTGGATCTTTTTCTGCAAATAGTGCGATTGAGGCAGATTGGATGGTTACAAAAATGGAACAAATGAGTGTTACCATCAACTCGGAAGGATAATCTCTAATAATCAGGGTCTGTAGAAGTAAAAAAAAGAGTAAATCATTGTGATATAATGCCTGCAAGAAATTCATCAAGAGATGAGTTAAACGTACAAACAAGGTGTACCTGGAAAATAAACAATACTGCAAGGCAAAAGCTACCAGTGGCAAGAAGACAGCCTCCAAGGACCCAGTTTGATTTTGGTGACAGAAGAACTTCGTTGGGTTGGCGACTATCAGGTGATGAAGCACTTGTGATGGGCAGACCTTTGTATAAAGTCACAACTAATGCACCTGCTATAGATACAATGGTGCCAATGCACTTGGCCAGACTGCTCTGAACTCTCAAGTCCAACTTCTCCATCCTACAACCACCGTTTGATTCAAGCCTTATTTTTTATGCCTTGGAATGTGATTTTTATGCCGATGGAAACTCTAACATTAGTTTGTTAAGACATGTTAACATATTTGGATGTCAAATACGTGGAGAAGAAAAATAATTAACCAGGTAATATTTATATGCCTTGGCACAAAAATCTATCTACACCAATACACTCAAGTTTTCAAATTCCAAAACTAGCTCTTCATAGAAACTCATTTTTAAGAGCCATCCTCTAACAATAAAGCTTCCTCACGTGGGAAGACCACTTGAGGTCAAAACCCAGCTTAGGTTGAAATTTCAAATTAACCGAAGTCCCCTAGCCGATCAAAGACCCTAATTGTGGCTTCCAATTGGATTGCAGTCTCTAATTTGATTGAAGATTAGGAGAGGGTAGGGGACTTCTCTCGTTTCATTAGATATGAGCATGCTGATGGGTCTAAAATCAGATTTAGGCATGGTGTGTGGTGCAAAACCGGCCCTAGAAGTCTCTCTTCCCAAAATTGTTTCATCCATCCCAAAACAAGGTGGCTTCGGTTGAAGAACACAAACAAATTTCTGATAATATGCTCCACTGGTGGGAGATGTAGTTGTTTACTTTTCTTTTTTGACAAGTTATACTCCTTTTGTGTGGAGAATAGAATGTGAGGATCAGATATGTTTCATCCCATCCAAGAGGAAGAACTTTGAGGTCAAATCTTTTTCAATGCGCTTATTCCTCCATCCAGTTGGCTCTCTTTTTCCCTGGAAATGTATTTGAATAAATAAGGCTCCTTCAACGGTAGCTTTTTTTTTTTCCCCGTGACCTTCAAAAAACAGACAATTTGCAAAAGACGCACATGGTAATAACATACCGGTTGTAACAATGTGAGCTGGCTAGGGAATTATGGACAGTAAAGTTGTACACTTTTGGGATCAAGTAGATCATGTCCCCAAAAGTGAAGTTTTTTGCCTACTGACGGAATCCTTGTGGTAGTCATTAAAACTTAGAAGTTAGGAACAGGATCCCTTTGTGCTTAATGCAGTGTGTTTAACAAGAACTCGACACCCGAACCTTTGAAGAACATGAGTGGAAAATGACAACCACATTGTTTATGATTGGATTGCTACTGAAAAAGCTCCCAACTGTCCAGTTTTCTAGCTTCCAAAGAGTTCTGCTCTTTTTCTTCTCAATAGTGGGTGCAACCTTTTGAATACTTCATGTGTGCTAGGGTTGCACCCCTCTATGAATTTAATAAAATGCCATACTTTTTTTTGTCAGTAGAAGAAAGATTTTATTGAATCAATGGAATATTCATAATCCAAGTACGTAGGATGTATACAGCTAACAAGAGGAAGTTAGGTGCTTGAAAAAGAAACATAAAAATCAAGAAAACTAGCACCACTTAAATCAATAACAGAAGCCCATAAAAATAAAGTATTGAAAACAAAATCATTTTAGCTCCTTCAGGAGAGCGTTCCCCATCTTCAAAGCTCAAGTCATTCCCCTCCAACCAAATAAACCATGTTCCTCTGAATAACATATTAAAAAAAAATGAGGTCCTTCGTTTTTCAAAGTGACTGTTGATCGTGACTCTTTCTACTCCTCATTCCTCTGAATTAATTGGCATGTAACCTCGAAGGGCCATAATTTCACCACTGGCTTTTGCATATCTTTTTTTTTTTTTTTTTTTTTTGGCTCATGTCTTGTTTCATGGGGAGCGAAGCAAGAAGTGGTCTCACACACAAGTAAAGACTACAGAGAGGTTGAATCTCACGCAATGGCTAATAACTCTGGTTTAATTCTATTGGTTTGGCATGCTCATAAACGAATTATTCATTTCTCTGTCTTCTCCACTTGTACTATAATAGTGTGATAATATTAGTGCCTTAGTATTAGCTTCCAATTATGGCTTTCAAGGCTGCACAAAGCACATATAAATTGACTATTGCTTCACAAGTGACAAGGTAGTCAATCATGACGTTTCAATTAAATTTATTTCATCTCTTCACCAATTGCAGATATTATCACCAAGGGCCACAAAGAACTTATTATAAGCAACTCATTGAGGGCAAGTTGCTGGTGTGTCCTCCCATCAGCTAGCGGGTGCCATGGGAGGGGGACAGAAGGAAATTAGGGTAGGCATCAATCACAGAAACAATTCTCAGCCGTTTGTGCATCAAAGACAATATCTTCAGACAATGCTCCACATTTGGCATCCAACATTAAAGCTCCAGATCACAACTGCCAATGCAATTTCAATCGCAATAGAAACTGGACATTATAGGGACATAATTCTATTCGAGCTTGTTTTCTTTCACCTCAATCCCCCTCTCACATCTTCATCACTAACTTCACTTTTAATTTCTAAAGATTTAACAACTTCCTGTTTTGAAAGAAAAGTACGCATCTACATACACCACAGATTGATTACTTTTTTATCAAATGTTTCCATATCATATTTTTGTAAACAATATGATAGGTGCCGTCCCACAATCCTAATCAGAGCAACTACATAGTTAGCAAATCCGAAAGCTATTAAAATAATCTTCTATCAAACAACCTATTGACAGAATCAAATCCCACCAAATTAGCAATCTCTTGATCTTAGGAATTTGTTTTTTTTAAGTGTAATTATTTAGGAAATTTTTCATTCAATTGTAATTATTTCCTTTTTAATAGTTACCATAGAAAGACTAGGACTGTATCTATATATTTTAGATGTCCTTACACTGTAATTGAAGCTTTTCAAAAATAAAGTGTTCAATTCTTAACATGGTATCAGCCAAACAACGTTCCTAATCCTCCAAACTCAACGCCTTCAATTGCCACTTCCTCCAACCCCCCTCCTTCTCCTTACCTCCTTCACCCATCTGATTCCCCTAGCCTCATTCTCGTCTCTGGAGTACTCACTGGAGATAACTATCCCAAATGGCAAAAAGCCATGACCCGTGCACTCAACGCCAAAGACAAACTCAGTTTTGTTGATGGTACTCTTTCCCCACCCACCACAGATTCACCAAATTATATTCAATGGAATCAAACCAAGGACATGGTCCTTACCTAGCTTCTTATGTAACACCCGGACCCAATCATGCTCAAATTTTATTTTATTTTTATTTGTTTATTTTTTTAGTTCATTTTATTTTATTTTAGTTTCTTCGCACGTTTTCTTTTTTTCCGCACGTTTGATCCTTTCCGTCTATATTTCTCTTCACCCATTAGTGCTTCCATCCACTCCATGCACACACACAACACAAACTTCCATCCGCACAACAAGTCTCTCTCTCGGCTCTCTAGGGTTTTATATTTTTTTGGTCGCCCATTTCATCTTTATAATTGCCCGTTCTTCATCCTCAACGAAAGTCGATAGTCGCCGCTTTTTCCTTTTCACGCCTCAACCTCCATCACCCACTGTAACCTCTCGTTCACAACCCCTCCGTGTCATCAAACGGGAACCAGCTCCACTCACACGGCAACACCACCACAAGCCACCAGACCCGCCCGTTGACCCATATTCCTCAGCCGTTCAACATATAAACGCCACCATCACCATCGTCCATCGAAAGGAAAAGAACCGGAGCTGCTCTGTTTTGGAACCATGGAAACAGAGCATTGTCGCTCAAAGTGAGAACCATGCCTTGCCCCAGTTGCGCAACGCCGCCACCGCCAGCAGCATCAAACCACACCGAAAAGCAAGCATCCACCGCCCGGAGGTGTCCAGCGCCACTACCCGAAGCCCCCATGCACGCCGCATGATACGTAAACTCCTCTCATCTCTCCCTCTCACTCTCCATGCTCTCTCGCGTTTCACCCTCACTCTCTCATTAGTTGGTCTCTCTATCACAGTGCCCTGCCGTCGTGACCACTGTCGTCCACCGCCCAGCCCTTTGCCCCGCCGCACGTTTCACTTCTCTCTCGGTGAGCCTCCGTGCGTCTTTTAGTCTCTGTGTCTTTTCACAGTGTTAACAGGATAGTTTAGTTGTGATGCAAGTCTTTTGGTTAAAAATAAAAACGTGTTTTAATTACATTATTACTCTTCACAGTTAGTATGTTTTAAACTTTTATTTTATATAGTAGTAGACTCGATTTTATTTATGTTTACAGAGACATCTTAAATATTTTAACATGTTATGTAAAGATTTATTTTAAGAGTAAATAATATTGATGTAATGTTACTTTTACATTTTAGATATGTTTTAGTCTATTTAAAAATAGTTATGGTTTATTTTTAAAATATTGTGGGATAATTATATTTTTTCAGTATTAAACTTCATAAGTTGTTTTCATTAATACATAGGTCTGACTTTTAAATATTTTTGTCATAGTTATTAAATCAACAGAGATGATTTTAGAAAGTGACGATTTGAAATTTTAGGTTTTGAGGATTTTAATAGGTTATTTTAGAAGCGTAGGATTGAATAACGAAATATGAGATTAATTGGAAATTTACGAGAATTATGTGATTATTTATAGGTGACGAGTAATTATTGTTCGACATTTTGAGGAAAATTCAGAAAAAAAGTTAAGAAGTCCAGGTAAGTGGAGTTCTTATGCTAGACTTTGCATTAAAATAAAATGGACTGAGGTCATTTTTGGAAAATGTGCATGTTTTGCTATGAAAAGAAATTTGAATTACCTCAGTTATTTGTTCTGCATTACTCATGAGATTCTGTTTAAGAAGAAAGTATTTTCTGCCCTACCACGGGTTATAGTAGTGGTCTCTGTTTTGAGTGCACACCTTGGTGACAGAGTGTTTTATGTTCTGCTTGACTATCCGCAGATGCACAACCCTACCACGGGAGTTATACATGGCCTCTGTTCTAATATGATGTTCCGATGATGATGATGATCATTTATGCTATGCCAAAGAATATTTTGAATGAAATTATTTCTAAATCTTCGCTCTGATATTTTGATAACACTCTGAAAATGAAAATATTTTGTTCTGCATTCTGATTTCTGTAAATGCTCATGTTTATACACTGGTATATGTTCTCTGCTTACTGAGTTGTTGATAACTCACCCCTTATCTCCATATATTTTTCAGATAATTTTGATGGTTCAGCTGGAAAACAAGAGTAGAAAGTTTAGTAAGGTGTGATGATCGTAGTGGAATAAGTGTCTGAGGGTACAAATGCTTATTTGAGAGTCGTAGTTAGTAAACTGATTTATTTTTTTGGGTATTTGATTTGATGAGTTGAGGATGTTTTCGAGTTTTTGGAGAATTTCTAATTTATATTATTGGGAATTTCTTTATTGTTGCCATGGAGGAACTTAGATTTTTGGTTTGATTAAGTGGATTAATATTTTATGGGATTTTCTGGAGTTTGTAGTTGTGTTATTTAAGTTAATCTTAAGTATTAAGAGCTAACTCTCCAGACCTCCGGAAACGGGACGTTACATCTTAACTCCATTGCAAACTCTCTCGAATTCCATACTGACCCTCGTGAGGTGTGGCTTGACCTTCAATCCCGTTTCTGTCATGGGAACAACGCTTGGGTCTATCACCTAAAACGAGAGCTATCCTCCCTACACCAAAATACCACTTCCATCCATGAATGCTACAACTAGATTAAACAACTCTGAGATGAACTTAGTCATCTCCAAAAATGCAGTGACCTCAAAGAATTTCAACAACAAGCGGAGGATGAACGAGTTTACCAGTTTTTACTCGGCCTCAATGACTCATTCTCTCAACTGAGAACCCAGATTTTGGCACTGGAACCCCTTCCCCCCATCACTAAAATTTTTTCTATTCTGTTTCAGGAGGAACAACAAAGACTTCTTCAAATCCGAAATACCCCATCAGAGCTTCAAAGGTTCGCCGCCCACTCCAGTGGCTTCCAACGACCACCATTCAAATGCTTGGAATGTGGCCGAAACGGCCATACACGTGACAAGTGTTGGCGCCGCATCGGGTACCCTCCAAGTCGTGAACCCCGCACGAAGTCTCCTCCATCTCTTCTCGGCAAACCACCTCTGAATCCGCTACCAATGGCTCACCAAGCCTCTTCCTCCACCGCGAGCTCATTGGTACCTGGTCTCACTCCCAATCTCTACCAAAAACTCTTGGATTTGCTCAACCCATCAAACCCTTCCGCAAATTTCGTGGGTAATGTTTCTCCCAGTCTCTCTTCTCTTCAAGGCCAAACATGGATCATCAATAGTGGAGCTAGCCACCACATGTGCCATAATCGGACCCTTTTCTCTGCACTTTCATCTCCTCCCCATGCGCCAAACGTATGCTTACCCACGGGTGTTTTACTTCCCTTCCCATTGAAGGGATTGGCACAATTCATTTGGCCGAATTCCTAACTTTACTAATGTCTATTTTGTCCCTTCATTCCATTTTAATTTACTCTATGTACCCCAACTCACCTCTAATAATTTTTGTCTTGTCTTTTTTTCCTCTACTAATTATTTTTTTCAGGACCCTCAGTCGACGAAGCTGATTGGAGCGAGTGAGCTTTGCAATGGACTTTACATGTATCAGCCTCAACCCGTCACAACTCTTTCTACTCAGACTCTTGCTAATAAGATCCTATGGCACCAACACCTAGGTCATCCTTCTCGTTTACATATTCTCAATTTTTTCAATAATAATGCTTGTATTATTTCTGATTGCGATATTTGTGCTCGTTCGAAGCATACTCAACTTCCTTTTCCTTCAAATGCTAATAAAAGTACTTTTGCTTTCAATCGTATTTTTTGTGATATATGGGGTGGTTACCATACTTCTTCAATTTGTGATGCACATTATTTTCTTACCATTGTTGACGATTTTTCTCGCTCCACTTGGATCTATCTCTTGCGACATAAATCTAAAGCATATACCCATCTCATACATTTTTTTGCACTTATCCAGAATCAGTTCAACACCATGATTAAAACTATAAGAACTGATAATGGACAAGAATTTCTTTCCCACAAATTTCAAAATTACCTTCATGATCACGGGATCATTCATGAACATACCTGCGTTGAAACTCCGCAACAAAATGATGTTGCGGAGCGCAAACACCGGCACCTTTTGAATGTCACTCATAGTCTCCGATTTCAAGCACATTTACCCTTAAAATTTTGGGGTGAATGTGTTCTCACGGCCGCTTATCTTATTAACCGCACCCCGAGTCGTATTCTTCAAAATAAATCTCCTTTTGAACTTCTGTTCAATATCCCACCAAATTACGCTCATTTACACATATTTGGATGTCTTTGTTAAGCTCAAACTCTCCATGCTTCCCGCGACAAATTCTCACCTCGTGCCTTAACATGCGTTTTTCTTGGGTATCCTGGTCAACATAAAGCTTACAAGCTTTACAACCTAAAAACCCAAACTATTTTTTATTCTCGTGATGTTACTTTTCATGAACAAATATTCCAATCCCAAACTACTTCTTTCTCAGATCCATCACTACCCATTATTCCTCTTCCCGTTCCCGGTCCTATAACTTCTCCTCCCCAATCCACTTCTATTCCCGACCCACCACCACCTCCACCATCTACACTCTCCATTCGTCCTAGACACACCACCACTCGACCCGCATATCTTTAAGATTACGTCTGTTCGACCATACATACGGAGTCCATTGCATCCTCATCAACTGCATTAGCTTCAGGTACTGCTCATCCTTTATCTGCTTTTATTTCCTATTCTCGTTTTTCTCCTTCTCATCTTACCTTTTTAACTGCTCTCACAACATCTGTTGATCCTTCCTGTTATTCCACTGTCATTCACCATCCTCATTGGCGTGAGGCCATGAGTGCTGAGATATGAGCCTTAGAGGCTAATGCAACTTGCACTCTTGAGCCCTTTCCCCTTGGTAAGAAACCCATTGGAAGTAAATGGGTTTTCAAAACTAAACTCAAAGTTGATGGCTCTGTTGAGAGGTACAAATCTCGATTAGTTGCTAAAGGTTACACCCAAGTTGAAGGTCTTGACAACCATGAAACATTTGCTCCAGTTGCCAAAATGATCACTGTCCACTGCTTACTAGCAGTCGCTGCCGTGAAAAATTTGGTCATTCAACAACTTGATGTCAACAATGCATTTCTAGATGGTGATCTTGATGAAGAGGTCTATATGACTCCACCACCTAGATATTGCCCTAAGGGGGAGGCTCGTGTGTGTCGGCTCCGAAAATCTTTATACAGTCTCAAACAAGCCTCCCGCAATTGGTTTTTTAAATTAACCACTGTGCTTCTTGATGCAGCTTTTAATCAGTCTCAAGCAGACCACTCTTTATTCACTCTTATCTCTCACACCAGCATTACTATTGTCCTCGTTTATGTAGATGACATCCTAGTTGCTGGCAATGATATTTCCCAGATCGATGTTTTCAAGAGCATTCTCTCTACACACTCCAAAACAAAGGATCTCGGCCCCCTCAAATATTTCCTTGGTCTCGAAGTTGCTCGATCTCAGAAATGCATCTTCCTCAACCAACGCAAGTACACACTTGATATCCTGACTGATAGTACTGATAGTGGTCAACTTGGTGCTCAGACCGCTCACTTTCCCATGGAACAAAATTTAAAGCTCACAAACCCTGGCGACTCTCTCCTCATCGACCCTGGTGCCTATCGACGACTGGTTGGACGTCTTATCTACCTGACTATAACACGTCCTGATATTGTTTTTGCAGTAAACATTCTCAGCCAATTCATGCATGCTCCCCGAGATCCACACATGCAAGCTGCCATCCACGTTCTTCGCTATCTCAAAGGCAGTCTAGGTCAAGGTATTTTTTTCTCATCATCTAGCACTTTGCATGTCACCACTTACACAGACTCTGATTGGGCCAACTGTCCCACTACTCGAAGATCCACCACATGGTTCTTCATTCAGCTTGGCACGAGCCCTATTTCTTGGCGCACAAAAAAACAGACGACAGTGGCACGTTCCTCCGCTGAAGTCGAATATCGCGCCATGGCAGTTACCACTTGCGAACTCACCTGGCTTAAACAACTCCTCACAAACCTTGGCGTCTCTCATTCTGAGCCTATCAATCATTATTGTGACAATCAATCCGCTCTACATATCGCTCACAACCCTATTTTTCACGAGCGCATCAAACACATTGAAATTGATTGTCACCTTGTTCGTGATAAAATTCGGGCCGGCCTCCTTACAGCCGTTCACACATCTTCTCATGAGCAAGTCGCTGATATCTTCACCAAAGCCTTGGGACAGAAACTTTTCCAACACTTTCTACACAAGTTGGGCATTACGAATCTCCATGCACCAACTTGAGGGAGAGTATTGACAGAATCAAATCCCACCAAATTAGCAATCTCTTGATCTTAGGAAATTTGTTTTTTTTTAATTGTAATTATTTAGAAAATTTGTCATTCAATTGTAATTATTTCCTTTTTAATATTTACCATAGAAAGACTAGGACTGTATCTATATATTTTAGATGTCCTTACACTGTAATTGAAGCTTTTCAGAAATAAAGTGTTCAATTCTTAACACAACCCAAACACCAAACTGAAACATCTCCAAATCCCAATGAAGAGCCCACTGCTTTGATGCGCGTTTGTTATGAGAAAGTGATACTTTGAATATAAGTCCAAACATAAGTGTATCATTCGTACAAAGTGTTGCACCAATACAGAAATTATTAGAGGCAACTCATTCAGAGACCCACCCACACTCTCCCAATGGAGTAATACGAAATTCATCAAGACCAAGACAAAGTGAAAGTTAAAGCATCAATTTTGACTAACATAAGATATAAGTAGTTCAATACAAAGGCTTACATCCATAATCAGATATAGTCTATGGGAATTTCCACCAACATAAGATGAAGTATAACGGTGATGAGAGACATTTGAAACTCTGATCCCCAATGTATCCAAAACCTCAAAACTAGAAAAACAACTTCATTGAAGAAACTCGCCCCACATTTTTCTATGAGTTATCTTCTAACCGCATAACTTCTCCACATAGGCATGTAGTAAGACCTCCTTAGGCGGAAGCCACCACTTTGCAGAAAATCCAACTTAGGTTTAAGAACTATGGGGTAAGCTCCCACTTAGACTAAAGAACTAATTCCTTAGTGTTGATATGTTTATACAATACGGAACTATAATTGTGCACTATTTCTTTAAAATTTAGGATTACCACCTTATGACCAATCATGTTTACAAAATATAGGTTGATCTTGATCCACCAAAATATAGGTTGGTGTATAGCAGGTTATTCTAGGAATTTAATATCAGAAGGTTGACGAAAGGGGCCCAGGAACCTTGGCGATGTCAAGATTATATGGTAAAGTGACATCAAAGGTTTTACTGGTGCCAGAAACAATTTATAAAAGATGATCACCATTTCCAATAAATTTAGCCAGTATTACTGCAACAAATCATCTATACAAGTTAAATTTGCTATCCTATACTTAGTTAATAGTCGGTTAAAACATATTCTCATCTTTACAAATATGTTATATTTTAGAGTTGCATATACGATGCGTCTAAATAAAAATCTTAGCTTCTCCATTGTCCACTGGCAACTTATTAGTCAATCACGTCCCAATGCTATTTTAGGATCTAATAACCAATGCCAGCATGTATCATGGAATTTGTATTTAAACACCTTACAAACATATTTCTGGTCCAAAATGATGGACTTAACAGTGGGCACTCCACCAATTACAGGATATTTTTCTGAATTTAGTAGCAACATTGTTTAACAAGAATATTTTAGCTGTGAAAAAAGTTTCAACCAACACATTTGAATTTGGTAGCATATTCAGACTGGTGAGAGTAGTAGCTTAAGCATGTGGCAGTGTGAACAGAGAGGAGATGCACCTGGAGATGATAGCCAGAATGAAGGTAAAAGCTGGCATCAGATCAACTACTGCTGAGGCCAGAGTTGGGGAGCTGTACCCAATCCCAGTGTACATGAAGGTCTGCACAGAGCAACTACAAAGTCGCCCAAAAAATTATGATTGATTATAAATTAGTGTCGGCAGGGCTGCAGGTGCACATTTATGATCAAATTATCAGACCCCCAATTAGAAACCCATTTATAACTCCCTAATTATAATCTTATACAGTATCTTAGCAAGCCAAGAACAAAAATTCTTAAGAATACTGAAAATATAATCTTAAACATTACCTCAGCAAGCCGAGCACAAAGATTCTAAAGACTATTGAAAATTTTAGTGGAGGAAGACTTCTTTTTCTGCAAATCAAAGTAGAAGATGTTAAAGAAAGTGTTGCAGGAAGTTGGTGAGCTGGAAAGTTGGAGCTGGCAGATGAATATATAAACCTGTAATAGATTATAGAAGCTAGGAGAAGGACGAAGATGGCGAGGGCGTTCGAGTAAACAACAAAAATATAGTTACTCATCCCTCTACTCATGGCTGCTTTGACCATAGTGTTCAAGCCAACTTCCAGGAACTGTACTGTCACCAATGCTGCGACTACTCCCAAGCCCTGCATCTCTCGCTCTTTCTTTGCTACACCGCTAGTGTTCAACAGATAATGAAAGAAAACGAGTCAAACCCTCTACTCGATAATCTATTGGAAATGGGTAGGATCTATGGCATTTGGTCGAGTAAAGAAATATAATATCCAACAAAAACTAATACGACAACGAAAGGGCAGGAGATGCGGGATAAAGCAACTCCATTCCTGGACGTCCCGTGGTGATCCATGAGTGGCTCTGGCTCCCATAAAACGTGACAATTAAGAATCCTCTCTCGACTTCTTCCTTTGTTTTTTCCTACGTGTCGCTTTATGCATTACTTTATAGCATTCACTTTCGATTTCTTATAATTTTTTTAAAATTTTAGTTAAAAATCATAATTTTTATAATTTTTTTTTAAATTTTACTAATCTTTAAAACATCTTATATTTAATTTCTTATCCTTTTTCTATTCTTTTAAAATAATATTTTTCTATTCTTTCTTTATTATTATTTCTATTACTTTATTTCTACATATTTAACTATTCCCTATAAAATATATATAAAAACAAATTTAAAGAACACTTCTTCTAGGCACAGTCGCCGAACGCAAGCGGCGTGCAAACGGCTGACGTGGTATTACGCCACGTCAGCCGATTAAATTAAAAAAAAAATTAAAGAAATAAAGAAAACAGAACACTCTGATTTTTCGATGCATAGGGGCGCTTGCAACAAGCTTTTTCGAAATAATATATAGAAACATCTCCTTCCCCGCAATCTCTTCTTTCAGCGTCCGACTTCGTGCTCATAGCTTCGTACTCCCACTCATCGTCTCGTAGGACCCATATATATATATATATATATATATATATGTATGTTAAAGAAAAGAAAGGCAAGAAGCAGTCAAAACTTCCAATTCCAGTTCTCCAAAAAATCAGATAGCCAATAGATATCGTTTACTCCCCACCGTATTCTTCGCCTCTCGGTCTTTGGTGTATATCTCCTGAACGACCTCCACCGAGGCCAGTTTGTCGTGTCCCTCCAGCACGGCCTTCGTCTTTCTGCTCACCATTTCCCCTCACCGTACCTCTGGCATCTTCTCTGGAGACCGGGCTTTCGTTTCCTGCCATCTGATATTGTCTTGGTGGGGAGATCTCCTTTTCAGTAGATAGATACCTAGGCCAAGGGACGACCGATCAATTTCCTCTCCACGGCTTCATTCTCTCCCTCGTTCACGATCCAAATTAAGAACTTTTTTTCTTTTCCGAGTTTCAAATTCATTCTCTGCTCTGAGAGAAAAGAGACCGAGATTTTCTTGTACCCATTTTTCTCTGATGATAACCCATTATGTCTAACCAACTCATCCCTCGCCCGCAGTCGTCAAACCGCCGCCAACCGCTCCTAACGACCCAAGCCTTATCGGGGGGGTCCCGTCTCGCCGAGGTAGCGGGCGGTACCACCACTGAGTGCGCTGCCGTGTGCTGCTGCTGCCCATGCGGGCTCGTGAATTGATTGAGGGAAAAGAGAGGGTGGGAGGGAAATGCGGGGAACTGAGGAGACGAAAACCCAATCGAAAACAAAACGATTCGTTTTCTTTATGCCACGTAGGCCCCGCTTGCACGCCGCTTGCATAGGGGCGCTTGCAACAAGCTTTTTTTTTTAAAGAATAAATAGTAACTTCCCAAATATATCACATTTTAACCTATACCTTAAAATAGAGAACCGGAAAGAGTGCTTATTTTGTCAAAAAGTTAAGTCTAAAATTTAGAGATTTTGAGAATATAGGAAACCAGATTGGAATGCTCTTAATATGACAAATATATTAGTGAATTATAAAAAATAAACAAGTAAACAAGTGATATATGCTATCTTAAATTATATTTTTTTTATAAAATAAATTTGAAGAATCACATAGACTTCTCTTTTAATATTACCAATACTGTTTTTTATTGGAAAAATTAGTTGCAAATCCAGAAATTTTTATCTTGCAAATAGAAAACAGAGGGAGTGGCTGGGAACACGAGTAGGGAGAGGAAAGGTCAAGATAAGCAATTTGCAAATATTCTCAAAAATGATTACTATTGAACGGAGTGATATTTTTGAATAATTCTACATACAATCGTGAACAGCGTAAACGTCGCGTAATCGTTTTGAAAAATAATATGATTCACTATTAAAAAATTAATTTTTTCATGTTGGCCATATATTTTATTCACTTTTTTCAAAGCGATTACGCGATAGTTGTACAATTCACAATTGTAAATATCTTTTCTCAATATTTTTTGGAACGTGCTACTCGAACAAGAGATTTAACCAATAATAACGACGGATTAGTGCAAATGCATTTTTTATTTTCATTTTCCCTTTCTTTCACTCATTTTTTATATATTTTTAAAAGTTTTTAAAAAATAAAAGAAAATTATTAATTTACTAATAATCACTTCTTTAACCATTAAGTAAAAAAAAATTAAAAAATCCAATCGGTCACTTTCATCGGTCCAACAATCATTTTCCATATTTAGACACGTAGGCTAGTTCTGACACTTAACCCATTTGAATATTTAGATTATCTCAATATAATTGTTAATAGTATTAAAATAGTTTGAGTTAAGATGTTTTATTCAAGTTTTGGAAATGAAAGATAAAAAGTTGAAGAAAAATATTATAAGTTAAAAAATTGTTTGAATATGATTTTTAATGTTATTTTTGTTTTGAAATTTGAAAAAAAAAATAGTATTTTTGTATCTTGTTTAAAATTTGTAAAATTTGTAATAATTAGATAATAATTATATAAAAAAATTGAAGATTTGAAATCGAAAATATTTTATATTTGAGTGATGTTAGGAAATGAAATTTCTGAGAATATTTTAGAATAGTTGTGTTGCCAAATGGACCTTGAGAATATCTTAAATTTTTGTGAATAATAGTGAAATAGTTTGTGAAAAATAATGAAATGGTTTGAGTTAAGATATTTTAATGGATTTTAGGAACAAAAATTCTATGTACAGTCACTTTTGCATACTCTTTATGCACTCTACCGATATGATTAGTCAAAGTAGTTATTTTATATTAAAAAAGGTGAAGCAGTTAATCACATCTTTGGAGTGCACAAAGAGTATGCAAAAATAATTGTATATACCACAACTCTTTTAGGAAAGGACTAGAGAAAAAAATTAAATTATAAAATTATAAAATTAAAAAAACGGTGGAATATTATTTTTATGTTAAAATTTAAATTTTTTTTTTTTTTAAGTTTGGAAAAAGTTGTATTGGATTTTGTGATTGGATAATAATTAGGTAATAATTAGATAAAAAAAATTTAAAAATTGAAATTATAAAATGTTTTATGTTTGATTGTTATTTGAGAATAAAATTATGAAAAATCTTGATAATTCATTGTTACCCCAAAAAAAGGCCTAGATGTCCGAACGAGCCCCTAATCTCGTACATGTTACATAATTAAAATTACTCGTATAAGTACCGTTTTAATGGATTTTACATGAATCCGTGTTCTGGAATTATTTAATAAGTACTCAAATAAATTTATATGTTACAAACTTACAATTCATTAAATGTAGTAAATAGTTGGTTGTATAGTACATAATGGCAGAAAGATAGAAGTCGCACAAGAGTAAATGAAGGAAAAATAAATAAAATGGGAAATACAAGAATTTGTATATATAATCCGACATTGAGGCCTATAGAGATTTTGGAGGGAGCAATTCACCATTTAAAGTGTAGACTACAAAAACTCTCTAAATTCTTTCTCACAACTCAAAGAAGAGAAAATGAAGAAGAACACAAAAAAGAAGACTCTTTTTCTTGTGCATGTACCTAACTTTGTGCAAAAAGTCCTTGGTTAATTGTGATATTTCCTTTTCTCTTTGTTAGTGGTGGATTTTTCTAGGTTGTCACGTCTCTTCTTTCGATACAAAGTCAAAAATGGCTGTGTAAATATATATATATTTATACAGGCATGTAAATGAATCAGTCTATTCGATAATCCGTTCGATATTTACTCGATTAAATTTGAATCGAACTCGATTCATGAAAAAAAAACTCGTTCTTGAAAGCAGATACATGCTCGATTTGTAAATAACACATACTCGACAAAACTCAACTCGACTCGGCTAAGGTTCGTTAAGGTCCGCTCATTTATGCTCGAGTTGACTCGTTAGCTTGACTTGATTAAAACTCATTCATATATTGATAACTATATATATACACATATGTATATATACATATATATATGTATTAGGTAATAATATAAGCATACCACTCTTATAATTAAATATATAACATGTAATCTAATTACTTATGTCTATATAGTGAATATACTTCATAGGTATATTTTATAATTTATATAATAATTAGTCGATAAAATTTAATAATTTCATATACTAGTAGTATGTGAGAACCATATATGAAATAGATATATGCTATCATATTATGTGTAATGTATTAATAATAGATGTAAACATATAATATATTATTATTTGGATAAATATCAACTAGTTAGATATTAATTATTTAAAAAATATTTATAATTTTATAATTCAATAGAGGTTCTACTTGTTAGTTGTATAAATTCAATATTATGTCTTTTATTTGTTTATTTATTTAATTTATTAATTATTAAATCTTATTGAAAAAATAAACAATTCAAACTCGTTTGTGGGACGAGCTCGAGCTCGAGTTCGAGCTCGAGTTGAGAGTTTAGCTTATCGAGTCGAACTCGAACAAAGAATAAAAAGAAATCTCGAGTTTGAGTATTTTGAGTTGAGTCGAGCTTGGCAAGTCAAAAACCGACTCGGCTAAGCTCGATTACAACCCTATATACACACACACCATATACTTATTATAGGAAAAAAATAAAAAATATATGGTGTTCGGTGTAGTGTATGAGATGCTAATTAAATTTTTCCTATTTAAATTAGAAGTGTTAGATTTATAAAAAAAAAAAAATACAAACTGATATTGTTTTTATAATATCTCATATCTATTGATTTTAGAAATTGTTTTTTATAAGTTTATCTCACAACATATAAAGTAAGACTGTGTTTGGGTGCTGAGTTGATCTCAGATAATTTGAATTGATATGTAAATAGTAGTATTTTGTAGATCCTATTGAGATGTGTTTAAATATATAAAATAGGTTGAAATATGTTTAACTTTTTGTAATAAATTAAAAAAAGAGTACTGCTAGGATGCCGCTCAACAGTGACCGCTCAGCCCCTAGGCAAAATCTATTTTTTTATTTTTTATTTTTTATTTTTCACATTTTCTTAACGTCTTTAAATATTTTTTTTAAAAAATTATCAATACATTAATAGTCACTTCCTTAATCAGTAAGCAAAAACTAAAAAATAAAAAAGTTTAAATACATGCGCTATCAAAATGAAAGGGCAAAATGAGATGACACACTAACATTATTCTTAACAAAAATAATAATTAATTAATTTGAGATAAATTGAAATAGATTTCACAACCAATCAAAGCACTTGTAGTGAAATCAACAAAGTTTGGCTAAAATTTAACTAAAGAATTCACTTTTATAAATTTAGCTTGTCATTTTTTAATAACACCAAATAACATACTCAATAAATATGTCATTATTTTATTAAAATATTAATTTTGATATTTTCATTTATTTTAATTCTAACACTCTCGAACATTTGTTTCGATAGTTTCTGGTATTCTTCTGTAATATTTAATTCTGTTTTAGGTTTCATCCCTTGTATGAAAGAAAAGTTGAACCTCACAAACGTTCTCTGCAGTGATGCTAGGAGTTCATACAGAAATGCATCCTGATATGCTCATGTTGGAGAACTTGACGGAGAGGAAGGGAACTGGTCAGATGAATCTTTTGTTAAAAATAATAATTTTTTAGGAGTTCATAAATTTGAATTTTTTATGATAAAATAATATTTAGCTAGCAAGAAGGGATGTTGGCCAGTGAAAATAATGAAAATTAAAATTATGTTCATTTATTAAGTCTACTATAATAAATTATTGTACAACCTAACTAAATCTTGTCTAAAATTTACTTAAATTGAGTTTACTGCTAGTGCTATTATAATTTAGAGAATGATTTACATACAATATTTTTTATAATATTTTATATAATTATATTTTAAATAAAGAATATTTTTATAAAATATTTTATAAAAATAATATCATTTTATAAAAAATATATTTATTTTATAACATTATTATGTAATATATTAGATAATATATTATAATATTATATATATATATATATATCATTACTCTTTTAATTTTAAGTGATTCCCAAGATAAACTGCTCTCTTGCGTATCGATGTTTGTGGCCATATTTTTGCAGCGTGTTGCAACACAAAGCGTTGACAATGGACCCACCAGAAGTCAACATCCCAATAAAAGTTAATTTCTATGTGGGATATTTGTTTCTTGTTTTGAAATAGATATATAGTTTACAATACTAAAATATAAACAAACAGAAATCTAAAAAAACAAAAGTGTGGTGACCTAAACATTTTCCATATTTTGATTTCTTTTACTTAAAAAAGAAAATAGAGAAAAAATGAGAGAGATCTTTTGGGCAGGATGACTAGTGTTGTAACCCCCCAGTCCCAACCCATCTCATCTTGTTTAGTTCATTAGCCTTCTGATCCCCTCATGTAGTATCAAATCTAATTACAATATTAATTGCTTCTTAAACACACCAATTTTCACTTTTTAAAAAAATAAAATAAAAAATAACCAAATTAACGAGAGATGAAAAACAATACTTAAACAATAATTAGGTTTTCGAAATATTTGTGCCCACTTTTTTGCACTATTGACCTATAAGCGGCTGCTTTTAGTAGTTCAGTACATACTTGAACTAAGATAATAATAAGATTACTACCCTCCTACTACTCATTTACTACTCTTTTTGAAGCCTAGAACATTGATATCCTATATATTATGTCATTTTCTTATTAATTTTTAGCTAGAAAATGTAATTTGGGTAGCTTACATAATTTAGTTCCTATACACATTGAGTTATACATAAATGTGGATTATTTATAAGATTAGTTTATGGGATACATAGGCTGCAGTATCCAATAAATTTATTGGTATAGAGTGACTCTAACTAGTTTAACTATGTTTTCAACTATTCCGAAGCAGAGATAATTTTACAACATATTATATATTTTTTTTTTCTCACTAGATGTTTTAAAACATCCATTGCGGCCAGTGCTCTAAGAAATGTGTTGGGTTGCATGTGGAGCATGGTTTGTGAGTAGAAAAGGCTAGAAAAAGTATAGACAAAAAGTTCGTTCGACTGTCGCTCGACCTAGCGCTCAAGCGAAACTCAACTCGTGAGTTCGCTTGAGGTATGCTCGACAATGGGCTTGAGCAAAAATCTGATAGATTGTTAGCTTAAGGTTCGAGTGATGTTGGGCTCGAGCGAAACACTAACCCTAGTATTCGCTAGAGCAGCACTTAACAGACTGCTTGAGCAAATGTTCAATTGGTTGTTTACTCGAGGCGCGCCCGACACCCGCTCAAGCGAAGAACCCAATTTTGATGTTCAGGATTTTTAGTGTCGTTTTCTCTATATATATATATGTAATCTTTGTTCTCTTGTGTGTACAATTCAGTAGATCAGAGTTTAAAAAGAGAGGCAAATGTGTGAGAGCATATTGAGAGAGAGAAAAGGCCCTAGAAAGTGAGAGTTGAGATTGTGTGAGTAGAGTGGTACTGTTATAACTCATTGTGTGTTATTGTAATCTCATCTGGAATAAAATTCCCTACAACTCTATAGATGTAGGCACGTTACCGAACCATGTTAATTTGTGTATTGTGATTGTATGCTAGTGTTTGCTTTTATTTCGTTTGTCATCACTAGCTTCAAAACAAATGGTATGAAGAGTCAAGGTTCGAGTTTAGGGGAGAATGATAGCTGGAGAAGAAGTAAAAGCACCTAGGATCAAGAAGTTTGACAACATTGACTTCAGGTACTGGAGAATGCAGATAGAGGACTACCTCTATGGAAAGAGACTCTATCTTTCATTGTTGGCAAAGAAGTCGGAGAGCATGGACGATACTGATTGGAACCTGTTAGATTGACATGTTCTAGGGGTTATTCGGCTGACACTGTCAAGATCTGCTACACTCAATGTTATTAAGGAGAGGACCACGACGAATCTCATGATGGCTCTGTCTGGTATATATGAAAAGCCTTCACCAAATAACAAGGTGTATATGATGAAGAAGTTGTTCAATTTGAAGATGTCAGAAAGTATGTCTGTAGCCTAACACTTGAATAACTTTAATACGATCACAAATCAATAGTCTTTTATAGATATTGAGTTTGATGATGGGATTAAATCATTGATTCTGTTGGCATCACTGTCAAATAGTTAGGAGGTCATGAGGATGGCGGTGAGTAATTTAGCTGGCAAGATGAAACTAATTATGATGGCGTACATGACATGATTCTTGCTAAGGAGGTACGCATGAAAGACTTTGGGGGAGTTTTCTAGTACGAGTTTGGCCTTGAGTGTTGACGATTGGGGTCGGGGACCTGACAAATCCAAGAACAGGTGCAAGAGCAGGACGAGATCTGGGTAGCTGATCACTTACTGAAGTTGTGGCAAGCTGGGCCACATCAAGACAGACTGTCAGAATCAGGAATGTACGACAGACTGTCAGAATCAGGAATGTACTGATGATGACCCTGTGAACACAGTGGCTAAAGAAATACAAGACACTCTGTTTCTTGTAGTGCACAATCTGATTAACGATTGAGTGTTAGATTCAGAAGCTTCGTTTCATAGCACCTCACATCGAGAGATCATGCAGAACTATGTTGCTAGTGATTTTGGGAAGATGTACACGGTTGATGGAGAGGCATTGGATGTAGTGGTAGTGGGCGATGTACGCATCACAGTTCCGAATAGGAGCACGTGGACTTTGCAGCATGTCAGACACGTTCCAGATCTGAAGAGAAGCCTGATCTCTGTGGGACAGTTCGACGACAACAATCATACAATAACATTTTCTAAAGGAGCGTGGAAGGTCATAAAGGGTGCGCTGGTCTTGGCACGTGGTAAGAGAGCTAATACTTTCTATTTAACATCAAGGTCTAGTAATGTGCAGGAAAATATAAAGGTGTGTCAAAGCAGGCTGGGTCGCCTGAATTAGATGGGGAAGCAAATTGGAGTTAATTTTGTTGTTCCTCATATAAGCCTAAGGAAATCTTCTTAGACCATGGTGCGGAGCAAATGTGTGAGACATGGGAGCAGAGTGTCTAGTATTCCAGGGATGTATACACCTATAGTTGATGCTCTCATAGTTGCCAAGAGAACTATACTTCCACGGTGGACACCTACCTTGAACTATATCCTACTGGCAAACGGTGGTGAGCCACGAAAGAACAAGAAAATCTTGCTAGACGGGAGATCTCGCAAGTGGAAGTTGGCTAAGGTTGAAAGGGTCGATTTGTGATCAGATATTCCTAGTGCAGTAGGAGTTGTGAGTTGCCCAGTAAATGTGTTAACTGAGGGTGATGCACTTGAGAGAGTGAAGTCGGGCTCGACTTCAGTGCATCTTTTAGCTTAAAGATTGGAGCTGTGAGTTGTCAAGGTGCTAGGGCTTGTACTGGAAATAGTAGTTGGCATTTGGAGAACCAGTCTTCAAGTGGGAGATTGTTGGGTTGCATGTGGAGCTTGGTTTGTGAGTAGATAAGGCGTAGAAAGAAAGTTCTCTCGACTATCGCTTGAGTGAAGCTCAACCCATGAGTTCGCTTGAGGTGCGCTCGACAGTGGGCTCGAGCGAAGATTAGACAAAGTTTTTGCTCAAGGTTCGCGTGATGCTGGGCTCGAGCGAAGCACTAACCCTAGTATTCACTCGAGCAATGCTTGACAGACTACTCGATCCAATGTTTGATTGGTTGTTTGCTCAAGGCATGCTCAACACTCACTCGAGCAAAGAACCCAATTTTGATGTTTAGGATTTTCAGCGTCGTTTTCTCTATATATATATATGTAATGTTTGTTCTCTTGTGTGTACCTTTCAATAGATCATAGAAAATAAAGAGAGGCGAATGTGTGAGAGCATATTAAGAGAGAAAAGCCCTAGAAAGTGAGAGTTGAGATTATGTGAGTAGAGTGGTACTCTTGTAACTCAGCCTGTGTGGTTGTAATTTTCTCTTGAATAAAATTCTTGCAATTTTGTGAATGTATACACATTGTCAAGCTACATTAATTTGTGTTTTGTGATTGTTTGCTAGTATTTGCTTTTATTTCGTTTGTGATCGTTGATTTCACACCAAGATGTTCTACACTTAAATTATCATAATAACACTTGCAGTTTCGAATTCTAAAAAAACTAACAAATCAAACTTCAATTATAAAAAATAATACTTCCACCAAAACCAGCCATCGCAAACAAAAACATACCTCTGACCGCAAGTGTTAGGGTTACCACCTACATACACGGTAAGTGGAGAAAAAAGCGTACTATATATATCAAACTTAAGATGCCGCATTTAATTAAATATTACATTTACATAAGAAAGAAAGAAAGATGGGGTTGGGAAATTGGGATTCACCTGTTGGGATGTCCATGGAACCCAATTGACACTCATGCCTCTACATTTTCCTCTCTCTCTCTCTCTCTCTCTCACTCGCGCAAAGACACAACACAATAACTTATAATTTATCTATATCTTTCATGTGTTTTCGATCATTGGGAGCAGGTTGAGAGAGCAAATTGGAACTCAACACACTTTATGTCAATCATTGTGCTTGTTGCCTTTGGGCTCACTTTTAAGCCTCTCTATATTATTGATGTTGTTCTTGTATATGCTTGCAGAGATCAACCTCAACAAGTTGAGGAGTCACTACCATTTGGTCCACTTTAGCCTTCCTATTTAATTAATTACCAGAGTTGCTTGCTATGGATATTGGATAAGAGTGGTGACTACTCGGCCAACTACTACTCCTCCTCCTCGCTTTTTGCTAGAATTCTTTGCGATTTTGAATTTAAATATCTTCAATCTACCTGTTAGTTTGTGGCTCAGAGCTGCCTTAGATCAAATAATATTTTAAGGGTTGGGTATTGAAATGGGGATGGATTTAGGGTATAAGTCATGCTATTGTCTGTCCATACATGATTCGATCAGAATATGGTTCTTGTGTGTAAGAACACTATCCCCATCTTGTCATTCTAATAAATACATGCATTTCAAAGTGGCTTAAGATCATAAGCAAATATTTAGCAAGAACATACAGGTTTAGGATGAATTTGGAACAAACGACAGATGTTTATTATATGACATTATATTGAAGCAGGATTTTAATCACTCCAAATTATTCTATTTATTAAGAAGAAATTTTAATAAATAGAATTTCAAATCCGTTCATTTATAAAATTTATCCAAACAAAGAATTTCAAAATCAAAACATTTCAAATATCTTGATTTAAACATGTTAGCCTAAATGCAAATTCGTCAATGTAAACACAACCTAATGGAATTTCAAATATCTTGATTTAAACTTGTTATGTTGTACATTCCCTTTTATTTATTCCTTGGGAATTCCTGCTGCATCTTCATCCCTCTTCTTTCTTGGGCTTGCCCCCATTTCAAAGCATGAGAATCAAACTCATTTAATCTTATTCATTTACTGCATACTGTACATGCAGTTGTTTTAAGTTTTTTTTTTTTAATAAAGAGAGAGTGATCACATGTCTAGGAGTGATCCCCGCCCAAGTTTATTAATGAATCCTTATTTATGGCTAAGAAATACCATATACACAACTCATCAATGCTAGGGACTTACAAATAAACAATAAATTCATCCCAGCGGTACATTTATTTCCCCTAACATAGGCAAAGACAGCCAATAAAAAAAAAAAATACAAGAATCATTATGAAATATGAACAAAAACAAATATAAGGAACACTTCCTATGTCAAGTCTAATTAATCATTTGATTGAAGTCGGAATTCCATCATTGCCGACCCATAACTTGTTCAAACCTTTAGCACCCATTTTTGGTAAATCATCCGCAACGACATTAGATTCTCTAAAAATATGATTAATAGAGAACTGAATCCCCTCCAATCTCTGCAGAATCTCTTCTAAAAAATCCTCCAAATACCATAAACCACAATGTTTCTTTTTCAGCCATTTCACTACCAATTTTGAGTCCATTTCTATTTCCACCTTTCTAAACCCCATCAGATCCACAGTTTTAAGTTAATTTACTGTAATGATGATGCTTTTGCTGGGTGTTTGCTCTATCAATCAGGCTCTCCAACCAAAACCAAAAACAAAATAGAAAAGCTAGCCATTCATACCATTGATTGATTAGAACTTTGACAATGGTATTTTGCTTTGGGTGGTGCTAGGTTGCCTCCAAATGTGTCCGGGGGTAAACTTGGAGGCACATTTAGGGGACAACTTACCATTTTTTTTCTTGTTTTTTTTACACATTGATATTCTGGAAGGCACTGTAGAGGGTGAGTCTTGAAGAATCTGATGCAAATGCTAACAAAACGAAACTAAGAAACTAAGATCTCAAGATCTGAAAGAACTTTTGAGAGACTATGAAAAATAAGAGTAATATTGATATTGTATATTTTCTGTACAGTAAAATCTATTTATACACTTGTATGCACTAGAAGCTTCCAAGTAATAAATTAAGCTATCTAAGTCGGTTAACTAAGCAAGCTATGTACATCTGTATCTAATTACACATCATAATAAATAAACTCTGACACTCACCCTCAAGGTGGAGCATGTATATTAAGAATGCCCATATTGCCAAGTAATCTATGGAAAGCATCACAACCAAGTGGTTTTGTGAAAAGGTCACTAAGCTAATGCTTTGAAGAAATATAAAAGGTCTTGACAATTCCGGCTTGTACTTTCTCTCTCACTAAATGACAATCCAACTCAATGTGCTTTGTTCTTTCATGAAATACAAGATTTGCAGCTATATGTAGAGCCGCCTGATTGTCACAATATAGTAAAACAGGTCGTGAATGTGGTAATTTCAACTCATGAAACAATGACAACAACTAACTGATTTCACAACAAGTAGCTGCCATAGCTCGGTATTCAGATTCTATTGCGCTTCGAGATATTGTGGTTTGTTTATTGATTTACCAAGAAATAAGTGAATCTCCTATAAAAACACAATAACCAGTAAGTGATCGCCGTGTATCTAGGCATCCTACCCAATCTGAATAACAAAAACTTTTCAAATGAAGATATGAAGAGGATGAATAGAACAATTCTTGCCTTGGACTGCCTTTGATATATCTCAAAACTCGATAAGCAGTAGCCAAATGGGGTTCATGTGGTTTATCCATAAATTGACTCAACACTTGAGCTGAATAAGACAGATCCGGTCTAGTGAAGGTCAAGTATAAAAGTCTCCCAGCTAATCTTCTATAAACTGTTGGGTTTGTGAGTACAGCTCCATCAGATTGATTAAGCTTTAAATTTTGTTCCATGGCAAACTTTACTGGTCATGCTCCAAGCATGTCAGCATCTTTAATAACATCTAAGGCATACTTCCTTTGGCATATAGAGATTCCTTATGCAGAACGCACAATCTCCAAGCCTAAAAATATTTCAGGTTCCCCAAGTCTTTAATCTTGAATTCATCATCAAGCTTTGCCTTCAATGCAGAGATGGTTTTTAAATCATTTCCTGCCAAGATTGTATCATCAACATATGCTAACATTACTATAAAATGATCTCGAGAAGACTTGACAAACATGGAGTAATCTCACTTACATTGCTCAAAACCAAGAGAAGCAACAAAGATAGACAATTTAGCAAACCATTGTCTAGATGTTTGTTTCAAGCCATACAAAGACTTGTGTAGCCTACAAACTTTAGACTCCCCCTCTTGAGCAAAACTAGGAGGAATTTGCATATACTCCTCAACTAAATCACCATGTAAAAAATTATTGTTCACATCTAACTGAAACAAATGCCATTGTTTAATTGCGGCCACATCAAGAAGAACACGAACAGTGTTAAGCTTAGCTACTGGAGAGAAAGTCTCCAGATAATCTTAGCCCTCTTGTTGTGTAAAACCTTTAGCAACAAGTCTTGTCTTGTATCTCTTGATTGAAACATCAGCTTTATATTTCACTTTGTAAACCCATTTGCAACCTATGGCTACTTTACCAGGAGGTAGAGTAGAAAGAGACCATGTGTGACTAGTTTCAAGGGCTTCAATCTCACTAGCCATGGCGCTAATGTTCATACTTAACAACTTAAGAAAATGATTGAGGTTCATCATGTGAAGAAATAGAAGCAGTAAAAACTCTATGTAAAGGAGAAAGACGATTATATGACAAAATAGAAGACAGAGGGTAAAGAGAAGAATTTGAAGTAGAAGAAACATTGTCTAGGGAAGAGACTATACGTGTAGAAGAACATAAGAGATTACGATGATACTGCTGCAAGTAAGAAGAAGGATGACGAATCCTACAAGACCTTCTAGGTGGATCAGATTTAGGATTAATAGTTGATGGCACAGAAGTAGAATTAGGTTGAGGAGTAGTCTGAGAAGCATTACCACTATCATTAGAAGAAAGAGGAATAGGGGGAGGAAAAATAGGAGACGACAAAGGCAAAGAAGCAGAAGGAAGCAAAGCTAAAGAAGAAAAAGGAAAAATATTCTCATGAAAGATAATATCCCAAGAAAGGAAGACTATATGAGAAGACAAATCATAAAGCTTGTAAGCTTTGACACCAAAAGGATAACCAAGAAAAATACAAGGTTTAGCTCTTGGATCAAACTTGGAACGAGAATGAGAAATGGTAGTGGCATAGCACAAACAACCAAAGACACGCAAGTGAGTGTATGTAGGAGAAACAGAAAATAGGATTTCAAGTGGAGATTTGTTAGAGAGAATGGGAGTGGGAATTCGATTTATTAAGTAAGTAGTATGTAAGACACAATCACACCAAAATTATAAGGGCAAATGAGCTTGAAAACGAAGAGCTCTAGCCATGTTTAGAAGATGTTGTTTTCTCTCAACAACACCATTTTGTTGTGGAGTGGCTATACAACTCTTTTGATGAATAATACCACGAGCAAAATAGACATCAGACATAGAAAATTCTAGTCCATTATTAGTTCGAATTATCTAGATCTTAGTATTGAATCGAGTCACAACAAGATTAAGAAAAAAACAAAAAGTATTCCTAGTATCAGATTTGCATTTCATGAGATAAACCCAAGTAGATTTGGAAAAGTCATCTACAATGATGAGTAGATATCGTGAACCATTAAGGGAAGTGGTGGAAAAAGGACCCCCATATATCGCAATGAATTAAAGCAAAAATACGAGTAGAAAAAGAATGACTATGAGGAAAAGGTAACTATGCTATTTGGATAATGGACAAATTGAAGAATGGAAATCATCAGCAACTGTAATTGTAGGTACAAACTTGTTTAATAGTTGCGATCTAGGAATAGACAAGTGACCAAGTCTACAATGCCACAAATGAGAAGTAGACAATGGAATATAAGGAAAATTACAATGTGGAACAAAAACTGAAGCAGATAATGAAGTATTATGAGCTGGTTTGGAGAAAGGCTTTTGCTGCAAGTAATAAGCTCCTTTACTTTCTCTACCCCAGTCCAATAATCTTCCATGAGGACAGGTCTTGAATGAAGCAATATTCAGGAAGAAAAATGAGACAGCAATTGAGTGAACGAGTCAATTGACTAGCTAATAAAAGACTGAAAGAAAAGCTAGGAACACACAAAACATTAGTAAGAACCAAAGAGCTAGACAATTGCACAACACTTTTATGAGTAACAAAGACAAGATTACCATTTGGTAATTTGACGGTAGACTTAACAGAGGATGTAATTGTAGTAAAAAATGAAATATAACAAACAATATGATCAATGGCTCCTATATCAATTATCCACGGAGTGAGATGAAATTTGGAAAAGGAAATGAACTAATATGTTGCAGAGAAAACAGAGTGAACATCAAGAGATAACAGAAATGAAAAATTACCTGAAAGATTCACCAAAGATTCATGAGAAGGAACACTATTATTACTTATAGAGGGATTAGATGATGAAACCTCAGGAAAAGAATGTTGTTGTAAGAAGCACAAAAGTTGCTAACACTGCTCCTTTGAAATAGGCAACTGTGGCATATTCTGATATGATTGTACAGAGACTTGATGACCTGTAGACCTTGGTTTGTTTGATCTAAAACCAAGTGGATAGTTGTGTACCTTGAAACATTTCTCTATTGTGTGTTCTGCTACACCACAATGAGTACATAAAGGCCTATCTTTTCTTGAAGATCTACCACCATTCTTAGGAACAAAAGATTTTGTTAGTAAAGCTGTTGATTCAATATTTGGAGACGAAATAGAAGAAATTTCTCCTTGTCTTTATTCTTGAAGCACCAAAGAAAAAATTTTATTTATTAGTGGCAATGGATTAATGAGAAGTATTTGACCCCTTACATGTGAATGATTTATTTAGCCCCATTAGAAACTGCATTATATACTCTTGTTGTTGATAATCAACAAGAGTCTTCAAGGCACCACAAGTGCAATTTGGCAAGGGTATGTAATTTTGGAGTTCATCCCAATAAGCCTTTAGCTTTGTCAAATAAGCACTCACTGTAAGATCATCTTGAGAAAGAACTAAAATTCCCTTATGCAATTGGAAAACCCTAGGGCCATTATTGTGAGAAAACCTTTCCTTCAAGTCATCCCACTTCTCCTTAGCAGTATTCATGTAAAGAACACTAGTGGCAATCTCTTTGGATAAGGAATTCAGTAGCCAAGACAATAATATGCTATTCCATTGTTTCCATGGTCCATGGAGTGGATCTATTGGTAAAACAGGCTGAGAGATAGATCCATCTATAAAACCTATTTTACTCTTAGCACAGAGTGCCATATGAATAGCTCTACTCCCAAAAATGGTAATTGTCTCCAACTAAAGGCTGATTAACCAGAATCGAGCCCGAATTATCACCATTATGCAAGAAAAATGGACTAGAGAAATCCTCTGATCCAAGAAAAGATGATGAAGAAGAATTCATACCAGATGAGTACAAATCAGAGATCAAGATCAGAAGCAACAATAGAGTTACTGCTCTGATACCATGAATAATCTGATGCAGACTGCTATCAAAATGAAAATAAGAAACTAAGATCTCAAAATCTGGAGAGAACCTTCGAGAGACTATGAAAAATAAGAGTAATATTGATATTGTGTATTTTCTATACAGTAAAATCTATTTATACATTTGTATGCACTAGAACTTTCCAAGTAATAAATTGAGCTATCTAAGTTGGTTAACTAACTAAGCTATGTACATGTGTATCTAATTGCACATCATAATAAATAAAGTCTGACAAGTCTAGTGATGTGTTGATGTTGATTTGGTGAGTATATCAACTTTCATATAACATTATTAAGTACAGCAACTCACACAGCTTCAACAAGTAGAATGTTGAAGAAAAGTAAAAATCCTCGACTTTTTTTCATGATGTAGGCCTTGTCCTATCTATTTCAGCATCACCTAGGTCATTCTCGTGTAGATTGTCAATGAGATTGGCCTAAAATTAGATGTTCAAAAGACCTTTTTTTTTTATTACTAATATTATTTTTGAAACTTATTTTGGAAGTTATCAATTATTTTAGAAAGATAAAATTTATAGAAAGTTTATAAGGCCCATGCGGTTGGTGGAGACACATGGTAACTATCAGATCAAGTCCAACCTTTGTGGGATTTGGTAACAAATGCAATATATATCTATTCGGAACCAAATTCAATGAAACCGTTCTCATTATTTGGTCATTTATAAATAGACCAGCAGGCGAATAGAAAAATCTTAAAACTCCATTTCAAAATTCTCTCTCAAAGGTTTCTCATTTCTTCAAAACTGTTTATTAATATCTATTCTTTCTTCAGATAACAAATTTCTAATCTCTTGGTTGAATAATATAATCTGAGAGTATTTGGGTGTAACACCCATGCTCAAGCAAGGCCCAGGCCTCCCATAAAAGCCAGCCCGTAGAAGTAAAACAACGCCGATTTTGTAGATTTTTTCCCCCTCAAGTTCCCTTTCCCCCCGTCACTTCCTTTTCCTTATTTTACTCTAACCCTTTTCCTTAATCTCACAATCTCTCTCTATCTATGTGTGCCCCACTCTCTAATAAATTTTCTCAACCTCCACAATTGCTCTCTCTCTCTCTCTCTCTCTCTCTCTCTCTATGTGTGTGTGTGTGTGATTTCTGTGCCCAAGCCCTACCCAACCCCAACGTCTCTTTCTTTCTCGCTCTCCCTCCCTCTTTTCAGGTCAAGCTCTATTGCCAATTTTTCCTATTTTGCCATCACCAGCCAGCACTGTAGCCGCCAATCTTCGAGCCTTCCAACTTGTCAAGAAAAGTGAAGCATCAAAAGAATCTGTTGCACCACAAGAGGAAGAAGGCAGCATAGGGACTCGTCCACCAGAAGAAGTAGGCAACACTAGGACTCGTAGCAGGAGCACAACCATCTTGAAAAAGTCTAGAAGAATACAACAGAGCAATAAGTCATATTCTAGCAACAAGGAAACAGAATAGAAGGACAGGTGGCAAAAGATCCAAGAGCTATGGAATAATAGTTTGTTGCAATTTTTCTATATATACGCATTGTATAGACTTGTTTATACATAACCTTTCCATAATACAAACAGAGGAATTATTTTACATCTTTTGTCGAACACCCCATGTGCATGATTACTCATAACTTAATATGGTAATCAGAGCATTCTAAAGACTCGCGTCTTCCCTTTTTTTTTTTTTTCACACAAGCCCAATGGCAACTCTTGATACCTCTAAAATCTCCTCCCAACCATTCCACCACCGTCAATCCCTCCATTCTCAACTTAGCCAATAACTTCGTCAACATCAAATTAACTATACAAAATTACCTGTTATGGAAGGCTTAAATGGTGCCTTTCTTGAAAGGTCATAAGCTCTTTCATCATATGGGTGGCTCAGTTGCAATGCCTCTCCCCATGATTGATGGAAAAGAGAACCCTGAACACTCAAAATGGATCATCACTGACTAGCTAGTCCTCTTTGCCATTAACTCATCTCTGTCGGAGCAAGTTCTTGCTTAAGTTTTGGAGTGCACCACCTCGAAAGAGGTCTGGACGCTTCTACACAAGTTGTTTGTTGCACAATCTAGTGCTCATATAATGAACACTCAGTATCAGCTTGCTACTTTTTAAAAAGGTCTCGAGTCCATCTCTGATTATTTCCAAAAAGCTCAAACACTTGTTGCGTCTATGGGAGCTGCTGGGCAACCCCTTTCCTCATCTGAGTTCACGATCTACCTCCTTATAGGTCTCGGTACTGATTATGACTCACTTGTCACCTCCTTTACCACAAGAGTCGAACCTCTCTCCCCCCATCAGATTTATAGTTACCTTCTTACCCATGAGTCTCGCCTAACCCACCAGACAACTACTTTGCTCAGTGGAAATTCTCTCTCTCTGCAAACCTCACCACCACCAAACCCTTTGCCCCTTCTACACCTTCTTATCGTGGTAAGGGTGGCAGAAACTTTAAGGGTCGCAGTTGGGGTGGTAGGGGTAAGCCCCATTATTTTTCTAATCGCCTAGACCGTGTCCTTTGTGTCAGGTTTGTAACAAACCAGGTCATACTGTTGTTGTCTGTAATCATCGATTCAACCAAAGTTATCAAACATCTCCTCCCACCACCTTTTTCGCCAATATGACCACTGCCTCACCACCTCCTCCGTATCTCATCTCCTGGTTTCCCGATACCGCTGCCACTCACCATTTTACCTTAGATTTCAATAACCTCAATCTAGATTCTATTTCCTATCAGGGCACAGACCAAGTTAGTATTGGTGATGGTTCAACAATGTCAATTCAACATACTGGTTTGGCACAAATTCATACTCCATCTGGCACTTTCTTACTCTCTAAACTACTGCATGTTCCTTCAATTACCAAGAATTTATTATCTATCCTACAGTTTTGTCAAGACAATTTGTATATTTTGAATTTCACTCAACTTTTTTTCTTGTGAAGGATTCTCACACTCAGGCGGTTCTACTTCAGGGCCCCGTTAAAGATGGTTTGTATGTCTTACGTGCAACCACCAACAACTCCAATTCCATCTCTGTTTCTCCTCAAGCTTGAATTGGTGAGCGCACATCCACTAATCACTGGCACCACCAACTTGGGCATCCTTCCACTCGAGCCACAAACTTCATTGTTAGGCATTTTCATCTTACACTTCAGTCCAATAAAGTTGTTCGGCCATGCACTGCTTGTTATTAATCCAAACTTCATGCACTACCGCATCCTACATCTCCCTCTAGATCTAAGTGTCCCTTTGATTTAATGTTTTTAGATGTGTGGGGTCCAGCCCCAATGTTATCTTCATCTGGTTGTAGGTTTTAATTTTCTATTATTGATGATCACACAAAATATATATGGTTGTTTTCAATTCAGTCAAAATCTGATGTGTCATCCATTTTTGTTGCTTTTATCCAGTTTATTTGTAATTATTTTTCATCTAAAATCAAATCGGTTCAATATGACTGGGGAGGTGAATTTTGACCTCTCAATAAAATCCTTCAATCCTATGGGATCATTCATCGCATCACATGTCCATATTCTCAAGCCCAAAACGGGACAGTTGAGAGATGTCATCTACACATAGTTGAAACCAGGATTTCACTATTGGCTCATGCCTCACTGCCTTTTCAATATTGGTCAGAAGCTTTTAAAACATCAGTTTTTCTCATTAATAGAATGCATACACCAGTCTTACAAAATATATCCCATTTCCAAGCACTTTTAAAAAAATTCCAAATTATAAATTTCTTCGAGTATTTGGATCGACCTATTGGCCCAATTTATGACCATTTAGCTGGTATAAATTGGCCATTCGATCCACCTTGTGTGTCTTCATGGGCTACAGCCTAGATCATAAGGGATATTTTTGTTTGGGTCCTTCTTCGAGTTTGACCTACATTTCTAGAGATGTATTGTTTAATGAAAACCAATTCCCTTTTGCAACCCAGTCCAAATCCATCTCCTCTATACAACAATCAGCTCCTTTCCCGCTTCACAAAAATCGATCTCACACAGCTCCATTAATACCATGCTTCCCACTCAACTATTCTATTCTAGTACTTAGGCCCACACCGTCCATCTCAAGCCCAGTCTCCTCGTTGATACATGGCACCACACCATACTTGCACCATCCGACTCCAAACTTAGACTTTTCAAGCCCACACACTTCTAGCCCAAACCCTTAGACACAACCCGATACACACTCCCCTCATTTACCCTCTCCTTCATCCGGGATTCCAGATTCCCCATCTAGGTCTCTCGATCAATCATTTCCATTGCATGGGTTTGCCTCCAACTCTCCCTCCCTGAGTCCTCATGTGGTTCCTCCTTCGATTTCCACACATCCTATGGTTACTCGCTCTCAGGTAAACACTTACAAACCTCTCACTCGTATGGATGTCACCATTTCGTCGCCCACACAAAAACTCTCCACCTCACTCACTTCATACACGACTTCCGCGCACACAATGGTCCTGAAGAACCAACTTCATACACTGAAGCAATGAAATTTTCAGAATGGCGTGAAGCCATGTAGCTTGATTTCATGCACTATTACACAATAAAACCTGGAATTTGGTTCCTCCATCACCCTCCTTTAATGTTATGGGTCCCAAATGGACACTTAAAACAAAGAGGAAGGCTGATGGAACATTAGAAAGGCTCAAGGCTTGCCTTGTACCCAAAGGGTTTCACCAACAAGCTGGGATAGACTACAATGAGACTTTCTCACCCGTAGTCAAACCTACCATCATTCGCATACTAATTTCCCTTGTTGTTTCATCAAATTGGTCATTGCAACAATTAAACATACAAAATGCATTTTTGCACAAGGAACTGGAGGAAGCCAAATATATGCAGCAACCCACATCCTGACTATCCCTCTAATGTGTGCAAACTGAAAAAGGCCATTTATGGCCTAAAACAGGCCCCTCGGGCATGGTTTCCCAAACTTAGCAATAAGCTTCTTTTACCTGGTTTCACAAAATCGAATTCCGATACTTCTTTGTTCATCTATGAAAATGGTTCACATATGATGTTTGTTCTCATCTATGTAGATGATATTATAGTAACTAGATCCAGCTCTAGTCTCATTTCAGATTTCATTCTTGCTCTTGGCACCTCATTTCCTGTTAAGCATTTAGGTCCATTACATTATTTCTTAGGCATTCAAATTCATAGAAATAATGATGGCTTGTTTTTGTGTCAATCCAAATATATTTCTGATCTGCTTCATAGAACCAATATGCACAATTCAAAAACTGTTTCTACTCCAATGTCAATGTCCACTAAAATTTAAGCCTTTGATGGATCTTCATTTGAGGATCCACATCTTTATAGAAGTGTTGTGGGTAGCCTACAATATTTATCTTTTACTCGACCTGGCATATCATTTGTTGTAAACAAAGTTTGCCAATATATATGTAATCCAAAAATTTCCCATTGGGAAGGCGTCAAAAGAATTCTTAGGTATCTTAGACTTATATCCAATTTTTGTCTTTATTTCTCTAAATCATCTCCACTCACTCTATCGGCTTTCTTTGATGCGGACTGGGTTGGTTGCCCTGATGATAGAAAATCCACAAGAGGTTTTTGTATATTCTTTGGTTCAAATTTGGTTTCTTGGGGTTCCAAAAAGTAGCCAACCATAGCCAGATCTTCCACTGAGGCAAAATACAAGGCAATTGCTAACACTACTTGTGAGGTACTCTGGATTCAATGTCTTTTAAAAGAATGGAGAATTTTTTTGAATGATCCATCGACTTTATGGTGTGACAATTTGGGAGTAGCATATTTGTCTGTAAATCCAATTCTTCATGCTCGCACTAAGCATGTAGAATTAGATTATCATTTTGTAAGAGATAGGGTTGCTGCCAAAACCCTTAAAGTGTCTTTTGTATCTAGCAAAGATCAGCTAGCAGATATCTTGACCAAATCATTGTCTATTGCACGCTTCAATTTACTCCGTTCAAGCCTCACCATCTCCTCGATGCCACTTGAATCGAGGAGGACTGTTAAGGAAAGTGAAGCATCAAAAGAATCTGTTGCACCACAAGAGGAAGAAGGTAGCACTAGGACTCGTCCACCAGCAGAAGCAGGCAGCACTAGACTCATAGCAAGACCACAACCATCTCGGAAAAGTCTAGAAGAATACAACAAGGCAATAAGGCATATTCTAGCAACAAGGAAAACAAACTAGAAAGACAAGTGGCAGAAGATCCAAGAGCCATGGAATAATAGTTTGTTGCAATTTTTCCTATATATATGCATTGTACAAAATTTTTCATACATAGCCTTTCAGTAATACAAACAGAGGAATTCTTTTACATCTTTTGTCAAACACCTCATGTGCATGATTACTCATAACTTAATACAACCCAAAATCAGACCACTGTGAGCAACTATGAAGACCGAGACTCAAGCCCACAAACAATACGCCTAACCATCCTCTGTTTTGACAACCTTAAATAGAGCTCAACCGTTCCTCCAAGCATAACAAACTGGAGAATTGCAACCCTCCTCACCTATCCAACCTCCAAAGAAAATGCCGCTACTAAGCCATAACTAGTCGCCTAGCCACCTTCATGCCATGATTTATTACCTTATTTCCTGATTTGGCTCGGCACCAAAAGGAAGAGTAGTCAGCCACCATGATCCTCACTTCCATATTCAGCCTCTTCAAGACACCACCGCCAGCAACAACAAAGCATGTTAGAAATAATCCTCTCACAGTGCCACCATCACAACATGACCTGCAATGTGAGAAAGACTATGTTCTTATTGACCGTAAGCATCTCTCTCTCTCTCTCTCTCTCTCTCTCTCTCTCTCTCTCTATCTAATTTTGAATGCTCTCTCCCTTTGTGGTATATATTATGGGCTATGTAATTTTAAATGGGCTATGAGTTTGAGTTGTTAGTGTTTTAGGTTTAACAGAGTACATAGATTTAAGATAATTCGGGTTTATGAAATGTTAGACTATCTGGAGAATACATGGTTTACAATTTTAAGGTTGATATTTTACAGTTAATGTGATTTTTGGATTACGATGGTATTAGGCTTTATGAAAATAGGCCATTAGTATTTGAGGATTTAATTTCAAGTACGTTGTTAAGTAGAAATTTAAGTACGATTGGATATTGACACAAGTTACGTGCCTATTTTATAGGTGATGAATGATATTCGCTTGGCATTATTGTGAGGAAATTAAAAAATGTTAAAAATTTCAGGTAAGCAGTGCTCTTATGCTAGACTTTGTATGAAAAGAATGGATCGATGTTGATTTTATGAAAAACATGCATATTTGTTTATGAAAAACTTGAAAACAACCTCGATCATTTTATCTGCATTACTCATAATATATGTATAAGAAAAGAAAAAAATTCATGTCATGACTAATGTAGACATGAGCAATTTTTAGCATTATGTTTTCAGTTATACAAAAATAACGAATATGAAATCTGAAAAATTTGTGCATGATTAGATGATGATGATCTCTATCTGTTCAGTACTCTGTTATGATATAATGTTGCATTTGAAAACCTCTGGCATGACATGTTGTTCCATTCCGACCTTATCACGGGTGTAAAACTGTGGTCTTTGTACCAATTTCACTATTTCTAGTGCATCCACTTTGGAAACAAAATGGTTTTTCTGCATTGTCTTTCTTGTGTGTACACTCCGGATTTCGAGAATAATAAGCGAAAGATTTCACATTATGTTTTTGCTCAGTTGATCATATATTTTTGAACTGTCACTCTGATTTTTTTATAACAAGTTTTGGTCTGCATTCTGCTATTGGCTCATGTTTACAGATTAGTTTATGCTTACTGCTTACTGAGTTGTTGATAACTCATCCCTTATTTCCACAATATTTTCATATATCTTGGTAGGATCAAGAATATGAAGCATGAGAACGGCTATGTGATCATAATGGGTTAAGTACAAAGAGGGTACTTTAATTATCATAAAGTTTTAGTCAGTACATTTGTTTTGTTTTGTTGATCTGGTATTTTAGAAGGTTGATGTTTATTTTGAGAGTTTGTGGAGTCTCAAAGTATTTATATTGGAGTAGCTATTTTTAATCAATGAGATTTATGTTTTATAGACTTTGGAGTATATATATTATGTTGTTGGGAGATGATTTTAGGTAAAAGGAAGTAACTTCCTGACCTTTCGGATACGGGGCGTTACAGTTGATATAAGAGCTAGTTTTGATCTGCAAACTTTAACGATGATTTTGATAAGATCTAAGGCTTTGGAATTCTGCAGACTTCAAAAGGTGACTTTGATGAGATTTAAGGTTTCAGCGCCAGTTTCAGATTCTACATACTTTATGAAATGAGTTTTTTTTGGAAATATGAGGTTTTGGATTCTGCAAACATTAAGATTGATTTTTATTAGAGTTAAGGTTTCAGATTTTGTAGATTTTAAGAAATGATTTTCATGGCATTTGAGGTTTTATATATAAGTCACTGGAAACCCTAAAGGAGGAAGAAACGTACATAGATATTGAGTACGTAGCTCGGCTTAGGCTTTTAGAATAAATTCTTGGGTCACTACAAAAATAAAAAGCACTTAGTCTATAAATTATAAAAATGGACTTATATGCCTTAAAATAAATGAACTCATTTATTGAACCCAAAATCATCCCCTAAATCCTAATATGCCTTAAAATAAACTTTTTGACTCTCGAGCCTAATTAAAGATCTTAGCTAACAAAATATTATAACTCCTGGACTAATACAAGATGATCCAATAAATCTCAAATGAGGTTTCCAAAATATTGGCCCGTTAAACATAATTTATGCGAAAAAAAAATCCATATTCCACCAAAATAAATTTTGGGCCCATAGCCTATTCAAAGTTACTCGTTAAATCTCAAGTGGGCTACCTGTGCATATTAATTTGAATAAATTAATAGTAGGCAGGCTTGACCTAGCTCGGTGCTGAGCTTGGGTGTTACACTTTGTGGAGTCTTAGAGTAATTATATTGGAGTAGTTATTTTGAATTATGAGATTTATGTTTTATAGAGACTTTGAACTATATATATTATGGTTTTGGGAGATGATTTTAGGTGACACGAAATAACTTCCTAGCCCTCTGGGTACGGGATGTTACATTGGGTATAGTTTTGTTTGACATAACGCAGTAGATTTATTCTGGATTTCATTTTATCTTTGAGGTAAATTTACTAGTAATCCATGTGTATATCATTACTGATGTGGGCAAATATTATCTTATGAAAAGTAACATTATAATGCGCTTTAAAGCAAACTCTTTTCTATCACTATTTTCTTCTTTTGCAGCCCTTTTGCACCAACACACCAAAGAGGCATGGCTTTGAGTGGTGGATGTAAGAAGGAAAAGTCCTCGATCCTGAAATGGGGGTGACCAAAGTGGGGAGACATCCCTCGAATCTCTTGTTTCATGTTCTACGAAGGATTTCGCTGGTCTGCCTTCTTTTGGGCTGCTGATTTTGTGTGGATAGGTTAGTCCATTGGTGAACGGGTTTTCCATTTTAGTTACTTAGTAAATGGGCCAAGGTCCATTCAAAAGGAATAGAGTTGCACCAGCATTCGGAAGCTCGATATGTGGTTGAAAAGCGAAAGTCAGAACTTGGTTTGAAGCAATTGTGTAAATCATCATAAATATTCCTTCAGCTTTATCTGTTCTTAGATTTCTATTCATTAATAACATCGCCAAACCCGCCCGAGCATGCATGCATGCATGTTAATTAGAAATGGAAATGGGAATTTGGGATAATAGGAGAAGAGGAGCATCAAGTAAGAGATCACTGCTGATAATATAGAAAGAGGAGCAATTAATTAGTCTGACTTGACTTAGCTGTCTGGCCAAAATTCATAAGCTAGACAGGCACTTTCCAAAACTCCAACGTCAATTATATGCCCTAAAACAAAAAGATTGCTGTTTGAACAGTAGCTGAGCCAAAGATAGGATGCCACGCATAGGAAAAGTATACTGATCTTAAACGCGTGGAAGTCATGCCAAGAGCCGTGGAAGAAGATGCAGTTGTCCCTTGAGGGGGGGACTAGTTTTTACAAGTACTACACCGTGATCTGTGACCCCTCTCCTATCCTTTGACGTGTGTCTTGCAGATGATCCATCGGTCAGGGACGGATTGAGAGGGACTACTCAGTGCATCCCATTGGCTGCTAGTACCAAGTACTATGCCCCCACTACACTGACTTATGCTTAAATTAAAGAAATTTAAAGCAATAAAAGGTTACCATTTGGTCTGCTACCGGTGGACCCTTTTTTCTTTGATAGTGCCCTAACGCTGGGTTCCATTTCATTATTCATAAAACACGAGAAGATATAAAGCTTTCTCGTTTCTGCAATATTATTAGAAATGGTCTATCGATGCAGAATATTGTGACAATATTATTGGTGCTTTATGTATCATGCACAGATAATATCATTTATGTGGACCTTTCGTGACCGGCCGGCTTTGTTGTTTTGTTTTCTTTCTTCTTCTTTTTCTCTCCTTTCGGGCTAAACGTATGATCGCGCAATGGAATCGGTTTTAGTTGAAAGCTGGAAGAGATGCAAACCATGCATGCGTATAGAGTATGTGAGCAGGTTATTGTGCTGCATAGTTTTAACAAAAAAACCATAAGTCATAGCTGGTTGTTGGTGCATGTTTGGGATATGAATGAAGCCTATATATATATTTATATATATATATATATATTACCATCAATGTGAAGAGAGAGAGAGAGAGAGAGAGAGATGTAGAGAGATCATTATGATGTTTGGCATAGAGTTCTGATGGCAGATCATGAGTTGGTGGATAAAATTCATTTATGTTGAGAACCAAATGCTTGATGGCTGCTTGAGGGAATTCTTCAAAAGTACCATATCTGTAAATCAGAAAAAATTAATTTAGAAACTCATGAGCTGTTCTTCTGATCACTGCGCTTAGCTGCCACAAAAATATTACCTTTTCTTCATCGATCCTGCGTACTTTGAACTAAAATTGATGCATGATTCCATTTTATATAAAAAGAGTCAAAAGTCCTCGATTAAGCGCCAGCTTGTTCGAAAGCAATACATTTAATTAGCAATGTTCTGCATTCCCGGAATGAAGAGATCAATGTGATATTCCTTAAAAGTTTGACTTTTCTTTACCCTCACCCGTACAACAGTGACTGCATGGCTGGTTCCTACTAACTGCACTATGCACCAAGCAAACCTCTACAAAACAAACCCTCATAGATATTGGAACTGGGCCATGGCCCACCTAAATAGCTACCCTATTGGATGAGCATGTTGCAACTGGTTCGTACGTAAGTATTAGTGCAGTCTGAAATAAAGATGGTGGTACTCGATCTTTCAGCATGTACCATGTTTTCCAACGTAATATCTCGATCGACGATCATAGCTCCCCAGCAGTTTGGGGCCCAAAAACGCTGGGCCTGCTGCTCTCTGAGGAAGAGTAGAGATCAGAATCTAATCCACCATTCAGACCCAAACAAAAAACTAAAAGTGTGTGAACATGCAAATATACATACATATATATATATATATATATATATATATAAATATATTAGCCCCAGTTCCCATATATTCTCTGTTCTTTTCCTGATAAACAGAGAACAAAAGCGAAGAAGAGCATCCCACTTGCACTGGACATGCCCCATGTGCCATCTCTCCACTGCCAACGTGTATATATGTATATATAAAATACTAAATGTATTTAAAAAAGAAACTTACAAGAAACTTACTTTTTGTATGTCAGTTATTGATCATATATATATATGTTGAAAATCATGAAATTTAAAATTCAAAATCTAAATTTTAAAATAAAACTAACAAAATGAATCTTATAAATAAAATTGTAAGTAAATATAATACTATATATATATATATATATTGATCGAAGTTGTCATCTTTTTACAAGGTCAAATTACTAGCGGTAATGTTTTGACATGAAAGAATGACAGAGATCGGTGGAGACAGTCTTTAAGAGTGAGAAAAAATAATAAAAATTATAATCATAAACTTTCAGACAAATACAATATGGTTGGTAGTTAGGGGGGAAGATGCAAGGTGTCTTTCGATTTGTTAGCCCTTATGATCATTTCTCTCTCCCTCTCTCTGATCTTGCGCACTTCCATTTTTGTTTGTGTGAAAGAGGGAGAGAGATATGGACGAAAAAAAAAAAAGGGGGGGAGGGGACAATTTCAGTGTGATTAGATCAAATGTCCCTATCTCTTTGGTACCTTGCAAATCTCAGTCATATTGTCCTCATGCACAGAGCGTTAAGATGCCTATTCCATCTCTCTATGATTGTGAGTCTCTTTCAAAGCTCTATTGGCTAAAGAAGCTAGCATCATCAAAAGGTTTTCCCCCACCCCCACCCATGCCAAGTGCTGCATTAATCATGCCCTATCTCACACTAGACCACCATATAATGTATATGAATAATGACAGATCATCTGATGATCATCAGCTTAATTCTAAATAAGAGACAAATTAACAAGCCGTTTTTCCTGTTAATCTTAAAGTCAGATTAAGTGATAAATGCGGTTGAATATATGATTTGTAGATAATGTAATCAACAAAATCTTTCCTTAGGTTTAAGGACATGATTACAGCAAGAAGGTGGATCAGCATAAACTAGTAATTATGTCATCGTTGTCGACAGGTCTGCTTTATTTATGATGTTGATTGATGATGATAGTGAAAGGAGATGGTGTTGACGGAGAGCTGAGTAAAATCTTTCTAAGCCTCACTGGAAAGGGTGTCAAACATCTGTATTCACAATAAGGGTAGTAGCTAGTTGGATCCTCATGTCGATCGATTGTCCAATAGATTGACTAAGATAGTGGTCCTATCTTATATATTGACTTCGATTGAGGGTGGATAAATCAAGTCTATAATTAATGAACTAAAGGTTCTAATTAAACAATCTCGATCGGTTGATAAAATTAACAGTTCGAAATGTTCATATCGACTTTACTTATAAAGTATGGATTCCAATGTTTTATGATGAATGGCTCAGATTGATAGGGCAGTAGTACTGTTCATGTTTTAGGACAGATTTTAAGTTATATGCCCATGTTGAGGTACTTATAATAATGTGGCCGGGGACCTTTTTGCTACATTGATGACTTGCAAAAGTTGTTGTGGGTGTAGGAGTTCAGGGTTATGATGTTTTGGAAAGAAAAACTTGGTTTTACAGTGACCAAAAGGTTAGCCTAAAAAAAAACCATAGGATTTTGATCTTTCTTTCTAATTTTGGTCCCTTTTTTTCGTTTTTACTTTTGGTTTTTGGATAGTTACAAGCTTTTTTAGGCTAATATTGTGACCAGAAATTCCTTCCATGACTTGATGCATGCCAGCTTCTAGTTTTTTCTCTTTGATCCAAACAAAATTTGCAGTGTTAATTTCAGGCATCTGACAAGCTTCTGATCTCACCGTCCACCCCAAGTTACACCCTCTTTGTGAACATTTGTCTTCGCAATTTTTGACGCTCTTTGTCTCTCTCTCTCTACAAGGCAATAATAATATTTGTACGTACTCTAGGGCATGATCCTAATCATGGAAAACATGTTACGTGTTGTTGCTCATTTTGTCTCGTAAATTCAAAATCTTTATCATTCTTTGGCTTTCTTTTCATTTGCTACCACCCTTACACAACAGTACTTTGTTATTATTGGTTAGATTTAAGCTAGATTCATGGAAAGTCGTGGCTTCCAGCTCTTTCATGATCATGCCTTTTCCACTTAGAAAAACCTCACAAACTTCGTACCGGTATCAGCACAAAAATCAGGCCATCATTGTTAACATATATGATTCTGTCAAATCTCAATGTTCCACAAATGGCAAGTTAGCTCAATCTCCGCGTGACCAAGATGGGAAAAATGAATATAGCACATATCAATACTCTAGAAGGATAGTTGATTGCAATTAATCCTTAGGATGTAATGGTATAAATTTGCTGTAAATCTGTATATTATATTAATCTCTATATTCTTTGTAATTTTAAGGGGTGTGATCATTAAACGATGTACCCCTTGAAATGACCCCTCTTTATACTGATGGTTTCATGAGGCTGACGGTTAAGGAAGTGTCAAACGACACAACCTTTTAATTTAGTCAAAAAGTTGTGTCATTTCTTAAGTTTGTGTCATTTGTCAACCATTGAGTTACCAATGGTTGTGCTATTTGCCAACCGGTGCATGATGACCTATAAATAGGGGTCACTGGTGCGCAATTACACTCACTTAATTCCCTTTGTCCATCACCAACTTGTGGACAAATACCCTCATGGGAGTATCACCATTTTGCCAAAATTTCGTTTCTCTTTGTTCTTCATAATTCTACAATGGTATCAAGAGTCAGGTCATGTCAGGGGAAATTTTTTCACACATTGAGAAGTCGATAAATAGACAAATACTTACCACACTTATATATTATAATCATCTTCGGAGGCTTTTTAATCCAAGAGATAAACTCTTTCAAATCACAGTGGGAGGTCTAGAGTATACTGAAAATCTTCACAATCTTATAAATTATTATTATTTTGAAAAAAATTGTTGAAATATTTTGAAGAAAATTATTGACATATTTTTATGCAAAGAAATAGTGCATTTTCTAATTTTTTATCACCCATTGTCACTGTTTCGGGGGGGGGGGGGGGCCCGAGTTCATCTCCCCTGCTAGACTTCGTGGATCTCGAAAGCACGTCGGAATCCATAACGCCGATGACCATTTCGCCAGACGGAAGTGAGGATACTAATTTTACAGTTTCGGAAGAGGCCCAGCGCGAGGAAGAAGACCCTAGACGAAACGACACCGTTTCGTCCAACGGTCCTCAAAATTCAAAATTGTATGGGCTCAACGATGTAGTCGTTCAGCCCATAGTGCCAAACGACAGTGTCATTTTGACCACTGAAGAGAAGCAACGGTCTTCTTCAAACGGTGCCGATCCCCCCCTTCAAGCTGAGCCGCAAGCCAATCCCCAAGCTGAGCTGCTGACCGAGCTATTGACCAAGCCATTGACCGTGTCGTTGACCACCAATTTTCTTCTCCTGGACCCAGTTTGAACCAATTGACTTGATTTTCTGAACCGGTTCATGCCAAATTTGGTATTTCGGGTCGTTCGGAGTCATTTCAAGCCCGATTTAGTCCGTTCAAAAGTCGATGTGCTCCAAGTTTGGTGTTAAACCAATACAAAGCACCTATAAGTCAATATTCTTGCCAAAAATTCTTTGAAAAGGGAGAAACATCAAGAAAAGTTCGTAGGAATCCTCAAACAGGGCGTCACTTTCTGTATTCTCCTTATTTAAAATATAATAGGAGAATTTCGAAACTGCCACCTTTGATTAAATTCAATGATTATTATTACTATTAAATTTGTAATCATTTTAATTTTTAACAGTTGAACTATTGTATTTAATTTATTTACACATTTATTATTTCTACATTCTTTTTGTTGTTAATTTTTTTAAGGTTTATTATTTATGGCACCGAAGAAAAATATTGATCCCTCGGGGATAGAAAAACTAAATGGAATAAATTTTTGAGTCTGAAAAAGACATATAACTTTTCTTCTAATCCTTGAAAAGTTCTTATACATATTAACAATACTAAAACCATCAGAAAGTGTAGAAAATTGGCTAAATGGGAGTGAGAGTAGTGAACCAAGTGAAGATAAATGGGAGGAACACAATGTATGGGCAAAAGCATTAATTTTGCATTGTATGAATGATCATATCATTCCTCTGTTAGAAGACTATGAAACTGCTAAAGAAATTATAGATGTAGTTGAGGCTAAGTATAGTTTAAGGTCGGATACTTACATACAATTATTATTGGATAAGTATAACCGAATTTGTATGAAAGAAAATGATGACATTACAATCATGTACTTCAAATGAAATTGATTGCAAAAGAATTATATGATGATGGTCTTCCTCTCACTGATAAAATGCAAGTTACAACCATACTAAACAGTCTTCTTCTATCATGGGATTACATTGTTACTTCTTTAACACGTAGTGGAAATGAAATAACAACGATATTGTTTTCTGTACTTTTAGTACTTTAAGGAGAAAAGATGAAAATGAGGAATAGAGATAGTGAATCATCCAATTTATTGATTGCTCAGGACAGGCACTCTACACATAATAAGAAACCAAAACAGTTTAAGATAAGGAAATGGTTGAAAAAGAAACAAAGTAAACCATTTACTGGAAATTATTTTAAGTGTGGAAATAAGAGGCATTACAAATCACAATGTCCTAATAAGGTAAAAGCATAAGAAAGTAAGGAAATTGTGATGACAGTCTCATAAGTAATGCTAGTGGAACCAGCGGCAGATTCATGGAGGGTTTACTCTGTAGCAGCAAGGCATATATGCATAAACAAATATATGTTTGTCAAATTTGAAAATAAACAAACAAGAGAGCACAAAGTGAATATGGATAACAACACATACTGCGATTACTTGGGGCTAGATACATGTAAATTTAAAGTGAATGATTCTGTTATTTTACTTAGTGATGTATTATATGTATCTATTATTCGTAGGAATTTAGTATCAGTGTCTTTTCTAGATCAGAAAGGCTACACAGTTGAGTTTAAGTCTGGAACCGTTGTAATAAGTAAGAGTAATGTGTCAGTAAAAGGCGTGAAAAATCATGATATGTATGTACTGGATGTTGATATTAATAAAGTATTTGTTTCTAATTATTTGAATGTGTTTACAGATTGTGCATATTTATGACAATTAACATTAAGCCATATAAATAAAAATAAGATTATCAGAATGTGTAAAAGTGGATTAATACCACAAATAAACTAAAAAAATTTTGATATATGTGAACCCATGTATCAAAGGAAAAATAAATAGTAAATTTTTTTCAAAAAGTTCAAAATCCACTAATTTACTTGAAATTATATATTCTGATGTTTGTAGACCTTTTAGAACTAAAAACCATAGAGAAATGGAGTATTTTATTATTTTAATTGATGACTATTCAAGATATGAACATATCTATTTAATCAAATATAAATCTGAGGCAATTAAGAAATTTAAAAAATATAAAATAGAAGTAGAAACTCAGTTGGGAAGACCCATTAAAGGTTTGAATAGTGATAGAGGAGGTAAGTTTAAAGCTTTGGATGATTTCTGCAAATTGAATAATATAAAACACATTTATACTATATCATATAAATCTCAACAAAATGGCATTGCAGAAAGAAGAAATATAACTCTATTGGATATGACGATATCGATGATGGCATATATTGATCTACCAACACATTTTTGGAATGAAGCATTACCGACTGCGGCATATATATTAAATAGAGTTAAAACCAAATCAAAACATCTTACACCTTACGTGATATGGACGATACATAAACTAGACTTAAGTAAACTCAAAGTGTGGGTTATAAGGCATAAGTGTTTATCCCAATGTCATTAAGGGATAATTGAAATGTAAAATCTGAAAATACAGGTTTATTGGGTATGTAGAAAATAAAAGTGATTACAGATTTTATCATTTTGAAAGATGATTGATAGAAAGTAAGGATGCCATTTTCTTGAAAAATATAAATCTTATTACTCCAGTTGATCAGATAGATTTATTAAATGATTTAGAAAATCAACAAATCTTTACAAAGTTTGACAATGAAAATTATGATATTATTTAGATACAAAATAATAAAAATAAAAGAAAGTCAAATGAAAATTAATCTTCAGGTGTTGATGTTGAAGACAGTGGGAGTAAAAGAACCAAACGACCATCGATATTATTTCAAGATTATTATGCATTAAATACCAGTTTAAAAAATTTAGAAAATGATCCTTAAAATTTTTCTGAATCAATCAATAGTATCGATTCATATAAATGGCTTAAGACCACGAAAAATGAAATAAAATCAATAAAAAATAATGTTTGAGAATTAACAAATCTTTCAAAAGATAGAAATCTATTGGTTGTAAATGGGTTCTCAGAAAAAAATTTAAAGTTGATGATAGTTTAGAAAGATATAAAGCAAGATTAGTGGCCAAGAGATATACTCAACAACCAGGTGTAAACTTTGTGGATACGTATTCGCCTATGGTGAAATTCACATACATAAGGATCATCATGTCTATTGTTGTCAGGATGAATTTGAAATTACATCAATTAGATGTAAATATAGCTTTTCTTATGGTGAATTAAAAAATGATATCTTTATGATTCAACCAAAAGAATTCCAAATTAAAGGACATGAAGAGAAAGTCTATAGGTTGAATAAGTCACTATATGGACTTAAGAAATCTTCAAGACAGTGGTACTTGAAGTTTCACCAAGCCATTTTAGAAATATGATATGAATTGAGTCCACTAGAACATTTTGTATACATATGGAATAATGATAATTAACATTAGTATTATTATATGTTGATGATATATTATTAGCAGGTAATTGTCTAGATATGATGAATGAAACAAAAGAATTCTTGAAATATAAATTTGAAATGAAAGACATAGGTGAAGCAACCTATGTTCTTGGTATAAGAATTTCTGGAGATAGAAATTCAAAGATGTTGTATTTAGATCAAGAAAAATATCTAGAAAAAATACTTAAAAGATTTTATATGGAAAATTTTAAATCATTAAGTACACCTATTTGCAAAGGTCATACTCTAAATAAAAGTATGTGCTCAAAAGATGATGATGAAATAAGCGAAATGCTTAAAATTCTCTATGCTGAAGTTGTGGGAAACCTCATATATGCATTGATAAGTACAATACTAGATATTTGTCAAGTAGTAGGATTGGTAAACAGATATCAATCCAATCCAAGTAAGAAACCTTGGCAAGCAGTAAAGCATATATTAAGGTATTTACAAGGTACCAAAAATTTGAAATTGTGCTTTAGGATCAGTAATCTAAAATTAATTGATTATAATGATGCTAATTTTGGAAGTGATGTAGATGATAGAAAATCTACAACTAGATATATATATATTTCTATTTGGTGGAATATCAATTTATTGGTTAAGTAAAAAACAGAGTTGTATTGCTAAGTCTACTATGGAAGCATAATATATTGTTTGTAACACTGCAGTGAGTAATGCGATGTGGATGAAACACTTTATCGAAAGCTTAAATTTGTGTACATCCACATAACCAATCAATGTGTTTTGTGATAGTCAATATGTCATCTCATTGACAAAAAGTGAAACACAGAGTTTCAAGGGAAAACACATTGATATGTATTATCACTATATTTTAGATATAGTGGAAAGATGTGAGGTCAATGTTAATTTTATTTTCTCAACCGAGATGGTAGCAGATTCGATGACCAAATGATTATCTCTAGAGAAATTCAGAATACATATGACTAGAATGAGATTGAGAGAAACCTAGGTGAAGAAATCTCATGATAGACATGCATAACTCATGAAATTATGGGGGCTCCTAGAAAATTGGAGTTATGGTGATACCTAAATAAAACTTTTGATCATTTGTAAAGTCACTGATAAGTTAGTTGAGAAAAACCTCAAGAATGAACTTAGGGTAAGTACTTCATAAAATTTTAGTGCAGGTTGATTAACCAAATAACTAGTCAATCATTTGTAAAGTCTCTGAGAATGTGATTAAGAAAAGTCTCTGGAATTGCTTCTAAAGGAAGTACTTAACTAAAATTCAGTGCAGGTCCATACATGTATTATGTATTCGGTTGAAGTCGTCAATTGTAACAGGAATATCAATTATTGATCTAATCAAGAAGAATTGATGTCGTTAATTTTTTTTTTTTTTTTTTTTTGTGAAATGTAGTCACCCTTTATATGTGGTTAGTGGGAGCACATATAGAAGAGGGTGTAGTCATATAAGATAATGACAAAAGCGTGCGCACGTAAAGGCTTGTTATGTTTTGACGCTGATCTGCAAGAGTATGCAGATGAGAGTTAAGCAGTGGAAATCTTATATTGGTACCAAGGTAAAATACTCAACTGGATCATCATTGTTTTGCGTGATCAAGTGAGAGATGTAATTGTAGGGGGTGTGATAATCAAACGGTGTAACCCTTGGAATGACACACTCTCCATGGTGATAGTCCTATGGGGAGTGATGGTTAATGAAGTGTCAAAAGACACAACCTTTTGATTTAGTAAAAAATTTGTGTCACTTCTTAAGGTTGTGTCATTTGCCAACTATTGAGTTACCAATGGTTGTGCCATTTGCCAACCATGCATGATGGCATATAAATATGGGTCATTGGTACACAATTGCACTCACTCAATTCCCTTTATTCGTCACTAACTTGTATAACAAATACCCTCACAGGAATGTCACCATATTACCAAAATTTTGTTTCTCTTTATTCTTCATAATTCTACATTCTTACCTTTCATGTATATTTCCTTAAGAGTATACATAGCCTATAGCTATATTAATGTGTTGGAATGCAATTCTAATTGGTGTGGAAAACCAAACCATTTTTACCATTTACATTTCATGGTATTAGAGCTTTCATAGGAAAACTCCTTTGATCTTGCTTTGAACATGAAACCATCTTCCCACACCATACCTACACCCACTTCCAACACCTTCACCTTACCTAGCATCACTCACCACGTCTCACCAAACTAGATGGCGCAAACTATTTGCGCTAGGTTTCCCAGTTCCTTCCTATTCTTAGAAGCCATGATCTGATGGGTGTTGTAGATGGCACGGAGCCATGCCCATACCAATTCCTTATTGACTGAACAGGAAAAGCAACCACTGTAATCAATCCTGATTACCTATTGTGGCAAAAGAAAGACCAGTACTTTCTTAGCTGGTTTACCACCACTTTGTCTGAAACAATTATATCATCAATATATGGACTGAATACCTCTAGACAAGTGTGGACATCTCTAGCAACGAGATTTGCATCTCAATCTCGTTCTCGTGTGGCTTATTGAAAGTGTCAGTTGCAGTCCTGATCTCATACTTGTGCAGAGTATCTTGGGCATGCCAAGTCCTAGGGAGACCAATTAATGGTTGTAGGCAAACCAGTAGAAGATGATGATCTCATCTCCTACATCTTGGGTGAATTAAATCCATCATACACTGCATTCATCACATCATACAACTTTACTACTCGTGACATTCCTATGACTTTTCAAGATTTTCAAGCTGAAGTTTTGAACTTTAAGACATTACTTGGCAACCAACATCAATCTGTTGGTGACTCTAGAAGCTTTGCTCTATACTCTCACAAGCCAAAATCCTCATGGACAAACCACAATAGCAAAGGCAAATCATTTGGACAGGAAAAATGTAATTACAAGCCAAATAAAAAACGAGACAGAAACAACAAAACCCATTCCAAGCTGACTTCAGCAGGGCTCCATGCCAAACTTGTGGCAAGATAGGCCATCAAGCCTTGGACTGCCACCAGCGCATGAACTTTGCTTACTAAGGTAAGCACCCACCTGCTCTACTTGTGGCAATGGTAGCTAGAACAAACTCCACAATAGAATAACCACAAGAGCAGCCATGGTATGCTGATAGTAGTGCAAATAGTCATGTGACAGCGGCACTAGAAAACTTATCCATCCAAGAACCCTACAAAGGTGATGACGAAATTGTTGTGGGCAATGGAACATGTTTGACAATTGTTAACCAAGGATCTGCAGTACTTTTCAATTCTATTACTCCATTCAAAATAAATAACATTCTTCACTTTCCTTTAGTTGCTGCAAATTTACTCTCTTTACAAAAATTTTGTTTAGATAATTGCCGGTTGTTTATCTTGACTGACTCTCACTACTTTGTGAAGGATAAATGCACAAACCAGATGCTTTTGCAAGGGCTAAGTAAAGATGGACTTTATCCAATCTTTTTCTTCAATTCCATGAATAAAACCAAGAAGATCACTGCCTTCATTGGAGTCACTACGGACCCTATCACTTGGCGCCAAAGGCTTGGTCATCCAGCCACTATTGTCTTTGACAAAATTAAGTCTTTAGTTCAACTTCTTGTTACTAGGTCCACTTAGCATGGCTCATTGTGTGAACTGTGTCAATTAGAAAAGTCTAAAACTTTACCTTTTTATGAGCTCTTAATGTAACTTTTGAACCACTCGAAATAATATATTCAGACATTTGGAGTTCACCTATTGTCTCAAACAATAGTTACAAGTACTATGTGACTTTTATTGACAATTTCTCTCGATTCACATGGGTTTATCCTTTGCAATCCAAATCTGAAACTTTTGAATGTTTCATAAAGTTCAAATGCATGGTTGAGAACCTTTTGTCTAAGAAAATCAAAACATTTCATTCGAATGGAGGTGGTGAGTTCATTTCCAACAGATTCAATCATTTCCTTGAATCAAATGGCATTATACGTAGAATGTCATGTCCCTACACTGCCCAACAAAATGGTTTAGCAGAAATGAAGCATAAACACATAGTAGAAACTGGTAGGGCCTTGATTTATCAGTCCAAGCTACCTTTAGACTACTGGGTTGAGCTTTCAATACTGTTATATACCTTATCACTCATTTTCCCAATGCAGTCTTGAAACATCAGTCTCCTTACTTCAAACTACTTCACAAACAACCTAACTTACCTCTCTTAAAGTTTTTTGGTGTGCCTATTTTCCTCTCATTCGACCATACAATTATCATAAGCTAATGTTTACATCCAAAAAGTGTATATTTTTAGGTTACTGTTCCAACTGCAGAGGGTATAGATGTCTTAATCCTACCACCCGAAAAATCATTCTTAGTAGACATGTTTTTTATGAAAGCTCATTCCCAGCTCATGATTGGTTTCCATCTTCTGCCAAGCCCTCTACAGCAGCCTTTGGTTCACCAGCAGAAAACTCTTCACAGGTGGTGACTCTCAATCCATATCTTTCTCAAGATTATACTTTTTCTAGTCCAATGGAACCTAGTACCAATTCCCCTGCTAGTTCTAGCTCTGTTGACACTAGAAACAAACTTCCTGAGTCTAACCTTCCAAATGATTATGACCTTCCTGTTATAGAATCACCATCCAATGACCATAATCAAGTACCTAGTCACACCAATCATTCACAAGTAGAAGCTCTTCCATCATCCTCACAAAATGTCCAAACCTCACATCCAATGGTCTACATGGAGCAACTCACGGGATTTATTGACAAAAAACATCACATGCATGTTTGTAAGCTGCAAAGGGCAATCTATGGGCTATAACAAGCCCCTCGAGCCTGATTTAACAAGCTAGCAAGCACTCTTCTTGGCCACGGGTTTGTTGAATCCACAGTTGACTATTCTCTTTTCATTTTTCACAAGTCAGATATCCACTTGTTCTTCTTAATCTATGTTGATGATATAATTGTTACTGAGAATAGTCTATCTGCCATTACATTAGTTCTTATTTCATGTCTGAAGCAAAGCTTTGCCATGAAAGACCTTGGGGCTTTGCATTTCATTTTGGGTATTCAAGTCCAGAGGACAACAGCAAGAATCCATCTCTCACAATCCAAGTATGTCACTGAGATACTTGATTGAGCTAGGATGGTTGGAGCCAAACTAGCAAAAACTCCACTTCCTGCTGAAACCAAGTTGTCCCAACATGATGGAGACCCTTTGGATAATGCAACTAAATATAAACACTTGGTTGGAGCTTTGCAATATTTTATGTCTTAACTAGGCCTGATATTGCATTCTCTGTCAACCAATTGTGTTAATTTTTGCATAATCCGACCACCACTCACTGGGCAGCAGCCAAAAGAGTTCTCTAATACCTTAAAGGTACCATCAATCAAGGCTTGTCCTTCAGCCAAGATTCACTACATCTCAATGCCTACACTGACTCAGACTGGGCTGGTAATTCTGATGATCGAAGGTCAACTAGAGGTTATGCCATCTTCCTTGGTCCTTGTCTCATTAGCTGGACTGCCAAAAAGTAACCTGTGGTGTCAAAATCCAGCACTGAAGTTGAATATATCTCTATTGCTCTTGCCACAGCGAAACTCTTTTGGCTCAAGATGCTTTTCCAAGACCTTCATATTCCACTCAATAACACACCTACTCTGTGGTGTGACAACATTGAAGCCATATCCCTTGCTTCAAACCCAGTTTTCGTGCTCGTACCAAATATGTGGAAGTCGACTATCACTTTATTCAGGACAAAGTAGTGTAGAAGGATATTCTCATTCAATATCTTCCTACAGCTCAGCAAATTGCAGATATCTTCACCAAAGGCTTAACATCTTCTCGATTTCTTCTTTTGCGGGACAAGCTAAAGGTTTGTCTCACCCATTAGCTTGTGGGAGGATGTTAACATATATGATTTGGTCCTATTTAAATGTACCACAAATGGCAAGTTAGCTCAATCTCAGCATGACCAAGATGGGAAGAATGATAGCACATATCAAGACTCTAGAAGGATAGTTGACTGCAATTAAATTAATCCTTAGGATGTAATGGTGGAAATATGCTGTAAATCTGTAATTTATATTCTGCATATTCTTACATTTCATGTATATTTCCTTAACAGTGTACATAGCCTACAACTATATTAATGTGTTGGAATACAATTCTAGTCGGTGTGGAAAACCAAACCATTTTTACCATTGACTTTTCAATCATATCTATGAAGCCATGGAAGCTGATAACTAGGGCCAAACATAAAAGCAAACCATTTGTTTTTCAAATATATATGTTAGTCATATATATATATATATATATATATATATATATATGCATGGCGGGTGAGTTTCTCAAACCGGAAGTATATTGGTTATACCTGCATCATGCATAATTCCATGACATGCATCAAGATGCATTATGTATTCATACATTAATAAGGGAATATAAACAATACATCGGTCAAAGACATACACTGAAGAAAATTTGATATATGTATATATATATATATATATATACATATACAAGTAGAAAGTCGATCACTACTATATGAGTTTTGATAGGGATCAACCACTGTAGCGGTGTGCAATTTTGCACACCCTACATGGCAATCTCGTCTTTTTTTTTTATTCTGAACGCACCATCATCTCTCTCCAGCGGCTCTCTCTCTCTCATCAGCGGCTCTCTCTCTCTCTCATCGTCTCTCTCACTATCACTCTCACTCTCTCTCATCTCGGCTCTGATCTCTCTCATTAGCTCTCTCATTTCAATCTCTCTCTCTCAGATGAAATTTCAAATGAGTGGAAAGACAGTGTGATGGAAAGAGCATGCGATGGGTGCCATGTAAAATGTGCAAATTGGCTGATGCCGCATAGTGACGGATGCGAAGAATTTTCCCTACTATATATATACGGAGAGCAAAAGTAGTCGACGTTGGGAAATGTGGATCCCAATTAATATCGATCGATGTGAAAACAACTGAGTTTGTTATGTGGGTAAGATATTTCATCACTCCAAGAAACACTGAAATTTAGAACTTCGGACAACACAGATACCACCTAATCAGTAACACCACTTATAACAAAACCAGGTAACTGAGCTGTACGTAGTTTCTGTTTCGGTTTATTTAAGACAAAAACCGCAATCTAACCCTACCTCTCATGTATATATATAAATATAATACAATTTCAAACATTCCAAAACAATATTAAATTAGCTATATACACTTGTACGTCTACCATTCTTTTGCTCCCCTGATCCCTAGCTATAGCTACCAAAATAGTGGAGATGGAGATCGATGATCATTTGCCTGCATGCATGCTTTAATTAGTACATGCTCATGTGTTTTATCGTATGATAGTACTGATCTCTTAAATTTAAAGGAACGTATCAGCTTACAGACATACTTTTTGAACCAATTCTTTTGGTTCTTTCTTGGATTGAACATTTTTATATATCAATTGGGGCATTGGGAAGGATGGGAAGAGCAGAGATTCCACTTCCAAAAGAAATGAAAAAAAAGGATGGGGCATGACTAGCTAGTCAACACCTGTTATCTTGACCAATTAAGACTCTTGTGCCATTCTTTCCTCCCATACCACCTGATCTCAATTCCATCAGAAATATAAAAATCTTGGGAGAGTTATTTGAAAATACCAAAAAACCAATATATATAAAATGTTCACTGCTGCTAGCTACCATGCATTACCACCATCAATAAAATCCAAACCTCTTCCAATTGTAGCTCCAAACACTTTCATTCTGCTTGCGTCACCACCATCAGATTCTGTCCCCAACTTATTCTTTTACACTTTTACTCTGCCTTAGGAAGAGTACAGACATGCACCATGAGCATTTTCATGTAAACTAACAGACCCATTTATGATCCCCTCTTTACCTCTCTCTCACACGGCCAGAGAGACAAATGGGGTTGCCCTCAAAAGATGCCGAAGAGAAAATAATGAGCGGCAATGTCTGTCACAGAAAAAAAAAACAAAAAACACTAAAAGACGAATGCAAAAACAAAATGAAGGTGGCAAATGCCGGTGTGTACATTGAAAATAAATTCATTTATTACATTTGATAATGAGAGGACAGTTTTTGTGTTATCAGACGGTCAAAGAGAGAGACTATATATGATGATCGATCTGTCAAACCTCTTGGTGTCAGGGTGGGGAAATGAATGCACTAAAATTTCCTCTAGTCATCATTGAACTCAGAGAGAGAGAGAGAGAGAGAGAGAGAGTGAGAGCCTCAAAACCAAAACTATATACATGCATGTTATATATTTAGTTCCTTTAGTACTTCTTCTCAAAATGAGAATTAGAAGTATACGTTTGGTTTTATCATGTGCAGATGATTATATTGAGTGTGTAGGTTAAAGGTACTGGTGTAAGTTTGTCATGTATAAGATGCAGTACTACAGACGATACGTTTAAATATCTAAATAGTGACATTAAGCTCTTAATTTTCTTATCAGAAGTGCATGCTTAATTATAGAATAACCAATATTCCAATAAAGGGGGCCACAACCCCTGATCGAGATCATCCATCAATGGTTACTCAGAGATCAGATGATGATCAGTACGTAGTAGCATCATATCGTTCCACAAACCAGAAAGAATCATGTGGTTCTTGTGCTTTAATTAGCTGCTCTTCTATTGGCATGGGGTCCTTGCTGATAGCTAGTGATACAAACTTTCCGTATGCGCGTGTGTGTGTGTCTCCATTAATCCGGCATATTCAGTATATTATCTATTTTTTTTCGTCCTTTTTACAGCCAACGATGTTGAATTATGGTGCACCAGGCCCTCTGCCCATAACATTATTAGAACTTTAAAACAAAATGCATTACAGTTGGACTTACACTTACACTAGAAGGCACATCCATCTACATAAATGAACTCTTTTGATTTTGTATTTAAAACGATTTTTGCTTTTTTTCTTTTCTTCTCTTCGATCTTTTTTTCTTCACTTTTACTATGCATGCACAAAGTTTTAGGTGAGGTTTGAATAGTGAGATGAGATGAGATGAGATGAAATGATTTTAGATGAAAGTTAAATAAAATATTGTTAGAATAGTATTTTTTAATATTATTATTATTTTAAGATTTAAAAAAATTAAATTGTTTATTATATAATTTTACGTAAAAATTTTAAAAAAAATTATAATAATGAGTTGAAATGAATAATAGTGATTATTGAATCCAAACCTAACAAAGCTTCGATTAATGCTTTTTTCTAATAATTTAACCCTGCAGCAATCAGCCGCATTGGTTAGTCTAGAAACGTCAAACCTGAAAGACATGTACAGTCTCTAAGTTAGCTACCTCGTGAGTCCATCAATGTTTATATATATATATTCATGCATTTTTAGCAGATATTATAGGTAGCTAAATGCATGCATTTCTATATATTCACTTCTAGTCGGTTACTAATTAATTAATTAAAGCAATTGTTTAGAACGCAACATTTTTTGGACAAGTGGATTCTAGGAAACTCTGCCACGTACGGATTTCATCCCTGGTAAAATGTTTCTCCTCTTGTCTCTTGTACGTAGGTGCAGATTTAAACATGATGATCCGCCCAAAACTGATGGCTAGTATAGTTTGTTCTTTATATTTGGTAGAATAAATCAAAGCGGCAGTAAATAAGTTTTCCTAGGACTGAATAATGAATGGTGATACCTTATAAGCGTGTCAGAAATCACATTTGTAAGAAAAAAAAAAAAAAAAATTTGAGGAACAAAGTACAAAGGATGGAGCTGCTCATGTATATCGGATCAAATAAATGGAGGGAGCTGATCAATACTGATCATGATGTAGTCTGAGAAAAAAAAAGGGTTTGTTCCTCTATCTCTGATGATTCAGAATTGGGATGAGAGTTGGAGGGAAGAGAAGTAGTACACCATTGAAGACTGATCTTGATTAGTGGAGGTTGAAAATGGGACTGTTGGGAGTCGGAAAAGAAAAATAAAAGTCTGGAGCGTGATAAAATAAACTTGAGCGATATTCTTGATATACAGCATCCTTAATTATATTTGTGATAACAAATCTTAAATAGTAGTTAGTGTCTTAGTGATTGAGTTGAAAAGAAAATGGTGATACTTCAAAACGCGTACGGTATACACGTACATACACAGGGGGGAGAGAGAGAGAGAGGTGGGCGGGGGGGGGGTGTTAAAAGTCGAGCAATTTACTGGATGGTACGCGAAGGAAATAAAATTCCTAGTTGGCAGGTATATATAAAGGAGTAGGATGTTTAGGTTTCTATCTCTTCTCCTTGAAGATATATAGAGATTGATAGAGGAGCAAAGGAGAGGAAAGTGAGTATTAGTGTGAGGAGTCGATCGATGGAAGAACATGATCTCGGTTCCTTAGCTGTCACTCATCTCCTTCAACACACCCTACGAAGTCTGTGCATTCATGAAAATTCTCAGTGGGTTTATGCAGTCTTCTGGAGGATCCTACCCAGAAATTACCCCCCACCCAAGTGAGCAAAAAACAAAGATTTCACCAAGAAAGAACAAAATATTTGCATGCATTCATACTCCCATATTAGTCCATTACATTTACAGAACAATGATACTCCTTATTCCAGTCTTTCTAAATGTCATGCTATTGCTTTTACAACAGATGGGATGGTCAAGGAGCATACGACAGGTCAAGAGGGAACAGAAGAAACTGGTATTTCCTTTGAGTTTCCAAGTAAAACTGGTGTATAATTAGCCATTCGTAGTGCATATTCTTTGGTATCATCGTACATAATTGATTACCTGTCAGGATATTGGTCTGGGAAGATGGTTTCTGCAATTTTCCTGCCTCATCAGCTGCTGAGACAAATTCGGGCGATTGTCCTGGCTCGTCCGTTTATGGCAACTGTGAGTTTCGACACTACCAAGGACTGCAACCGGAGCTCTTTTTCAAGATGTCCCATGAGATCTACAACTATGGAGAAGGGTAAGCGACAACTATAAATTTTCTTAATTTATTTTCTCGTGGTCTTTTGTGATTGGAATCAATTAGCCGTATACATCTCTTAGAAAAGAAGGCAAGTTAATTTGGTTCCATGGAGCAGTTTGATAGGAAAAGTGGCTGCAGATCACAGTCATAAGTGGATATACAAAGAACCAAATGACCAAGAACTCAATCTCTTGTCAGCATGGCACAACTCAGCCGATTCGGTAAGCATGCTTACCCTTAGAACGGCACAAGTTTGTGATTTCATGTTATACTTGCTTGCAAGGAAAAAAAAACAAAACCAAACCAAACCAGAAAATGTCTACTTAAATTAACTTATGGTTTCATGGTTCTTAAACATAAAATATGTCTTCTCCAACTGAATATGTTTGTTTTATTTTCGATTTCTATAGCACCCTAGGACATGGGAAGCCCAGTTCCAGTCCGGTATAAAGGTATTACATTAAAAACCGACAAGTCTCCGAAAATTTTAGGTAGACCTACTTTCTTGGTTTGATTCAATTATCCTGCAGACCATAGCGCTGATTGCAGTTAGAGAAGGTGTTATTCAGTTAGGAGCCATCCACAAGGTCCTCTCTCTCTGTGTTAACTGGCTTTCAGTTTTTTCAAGTTACTAAAGTACCATGTCCTTCAAGCTTTTTCCTTCTTTTTTTTTTTTTTTTTCATTTTTCGTTCTTGGTATATTGAAGGTGATTGAAGACCTAAGCTACGTAGTTCTACTAAGAAAGAAATTCAGCTACATTGAAAGCATTCCGGGCGTGCTTTTACCCCATCCATCTTCCTCGGCATTCCCCTTCAAACTCGATGGATACAGCACCCCGGAAGCATGGCACTTCCAAGGCACTCTTGCACCCCCAACTGAATTCTATGACCAATACAACCAGCCTTTGAAAATAACGCCTTCCATGAGCAGCCTCGAAGCCCTTCTCTCAAAGCTTCCCTCAGTTGTGCCGCCCACTGCGCCACAGTCACAGTTTATGTCATCTCAGAGGCCATTGGGATTTATTGGAATGGAAAAAGTGGCCAAGGAGGAGATTGATGAGGAAGTATATAGGCCCGAACTAGAAGTGGGTGAGAGCAGCAGTTCCATAGCGGCGGCCTATCGTCGACAACAGAATTTCCATCAGAACCAAGATCAGAATGTAACAAGCAGCGGACCCAACAACAATAATATTGGATTTTAAGACTGGTACCACTTGATGATTTTCTTAGATTATTTAGGAATCAGGGGCTTGATTAATTTCTAACGCTTTTCAGCAAGCTATCTTTTTGGTTTCAGTATTGTTGTTGGGTGTCTCGACTAGGCTAGGCTAGGCTTTAGCCTTCAGCTTTCCAGCTCGTTATTGTGAATGCACAACACTTAAGTCCTTTCTAGCTAGTATGATATGTAGTTCGAAGAGTCTTCCAGTTCTTGTGAATGAGCATTACAGATTTCTATCTGTTCGCACGCGCGTGCATGCATTTGTGTGTCTGTGTTTGCATGTTTTGTGTGTATGTGCACAGAGAAGAGAGACAGAGGGGGATGGAGGGGAGATAGAGCTACTTAAGTACTACTGTGTATAACTAAAGGCTTAAATAAAAGCATTTAAGCCAAATTTTACTCTTGCCGAGCAAGGATGCAATTCTAGTAGCTGTAATCACCAAACACATTGGGAAATGCTTTTGCTGTAATTACTACAAGAGTTAAAACAGTCAGAAAATTGCTATTTTTTTCATTCACTTGATGAGGAGGCAACAAGGTAGGTAATTCATCAAAGGCAGTGCTAGGGTCCCGGGATCTGTGTACATGGATCCCTCACGTGAATAGTATTTTTTTTTTTTACTGTTTATATGAACATTAAAAACACTTTCCACGTTAGGAGTCCCAAACGATCATTTCTCGTACGCCGTTAACGTTCTGTCCTTCGTTTAGAGTCGTTACTCTCTCGCCAGCCTTGCAAAGGGAAAAATAAATCAAATCTGGAAAACCGATATCACCAGAGATGGCTTAAGCGTTCATTATCCAACGAGTTTTTCCGTTCCACTTGTAACGGATTTCTCCTAACCCCATAGCTGAGCTAGTAATACTCGTTGGCACGAGAAACAAAATAGCATACAGCCACATGCAAAAACTACAAGCATAACAGTAGAAAGTGCACATCCTTTTTCTATAGTCCCACGAAGGTTCTCACTTTGTATAGAGGAAAAAAAAATGTAGACCTTTCATTGGGAGAATAAAGCACGAAAGTAAAATTGACGCTAAAGTAAATCAAAGTACAAGAGCGTGCGTGCTAACATTCTGATCATATGAATGAAATGAGATGCACCAGTTAACAACTTAATGAAAACAAAAATCTAATGGAATGCTGCAATTTCTCCCTCAAAGTGCTTCAGAAGGCTCTCAATGCTCATTACCGAATGATCTGCCTTGTCTCTAACTCGTACACTCACCTGGAACCATAAGAAATCAAGGATTATTTATCTAAAAATATTGCTTACACATAATACATACATACATACATTCTGTGTGTGTGTGTGTGTGTGTGTGTGTGTGTATATATATATATATAGAGAGAGAGAGAGAGAGAGAGAGAGAGAGAATAATGTAACCCATGTCAGTATTGTTCATTGTGGGCTAAATCTTGCCACAATATAGCTTATGCAATGGCAGAGAAAAAGAAACAATTCTATAAAAACAGAGAACCCTCATACCGGCCTTTAGTTTTACATATCTTCTTCTTTTAATAGGGAATTGAGTTAATTTCTTTCACAACTATTTAATGCTTATGTTTTGATGGTAATCAAAATACAGTTGAATTGTATTATACTTCCATAAAAATGCGCACATGAATAATTGAACCAATTTGCAGGCGTCTAGTCCAGTGATTTGCATTTCTAAACTCTTTTTCCAGTAATAAATTTTATTACAAAGCCAAGGTTACTACTCCAGTTCCCAAACATACAAAGGTGCTTACAATATAGAATCCGAGCAACTTTCTTCTGCTTTTCTTCTTTCTATTACTCACGGAATTAATATTGGATTCTTACATGCTTCAAGATCTTTTTTTCATTTAAGTTCATCCAAAAAATTCATGTCAGCCTAAAAGTAGCCTATATTAATTCTTAAATGCCTATTTTTTCATTTAAATGCAAATTTAGGTAAAAAAATTCTTTAACATATCAATTTATTTTAATTTATCCAGATTTGCCTAAAAACAAGATTCACACATGCCAAATACTCAGAGAACGTGGACACTTCACATTCACACATAACAGGTTCGTCTAAGAACCCATAGACCAAAAAGAGTACACCAAAATTCAAACAAGAGAGCTGGTTTCCGGCAATGCAAATGCATGCATCTATATGGTAAGTGAACTAACTATCTATAAAGAACACTGCAACAAATAGGAATTTTACACAAGTAGTAGATAGGTAGAACCTGTCCAGTGTTGGCTTCCTCCTCCCCAACAACCAATATAAAGTTGTACTGTGCCAATTGTGCTTCTCTTATCTGCAGGAAGCTAAAAATATCAGTAATTGAACAGATTCTCCTACAATGTCATTAGCAATCGTTTTTTCCCCGGGGGGCGCTCAAACCACAATAGAGGAGTTCCGAAAGGGAAAGAGTGAAAAATGGACAAATCTTTTACATAAACCCCTGAGGACCAGAATATTGATTTTGCTTGTGGCATTTCATGTATTCTTTCTAATTAATTAAAAACAGTTCTTGGGTATGTAAAAGATCAACAAAACATGTGAGGCAGGTATTAGGAATGCACCTTTTTCTGGATCTTTCTATCGGTAGTATCAACATCGACATGATAACCGCCTCTAAATATCTGATCTTGCACCTATAACAAAGCATTGGCAAAACAGAACAGAGCCTCAAATAATTCACAACTCAAAATGGTAATCATAACTTAACAACCCTATCAAATGAAGTATCCAGTACTTCTGACAGCTATTTCACTGTGATATGCAGATGCACCTGAATATGCTTATAAGAATTAAATTATTCGGCAACTATAACAACTGCTAATAGACAAAATTCATTACAAAGGCTTAATCGCTCAAGATCTCCAGCAAAAAATAAAAAAAAAGACTCCAGCAACCTACTGCTTGTTTGTGTTGTGAGCCCATATACGCGAACATACTGCTTGACTTGACCATAACTTTTACCTAAAAGTTTGAGCACCTCAAATTTGACACGTGATCCACTTATTAAGATCTAAATGATCAGCCTAAGATTATTTGTAACGCCCCAAGGGAGGCCCAAGCCACATATTAGTCATACACCAAAAGGACTGGTCAATGGTACAATTGGAGCCCACTAGAATCATTATAAAGAGCAAGAACCTTGTCCCTCCCAAGCAGTGTGGGATCTCATTCAGTGATTCACCACCTATACTCGTTCAATATGGGGTATCACATTATAGCATGAGCTACCAACTACTAAGCATAATTTGGGCTCGTTTCCAGCCATATATTTACACAAAACACAAAAATTAATAACAGTAATGACCTTTAGCGCGTATGGCTGAGATTTCTCAGACACTGGGCAAACAATAGCTTGGCGTGGACTAAGCCAGAAGGGCCATTTTCCTTTGTAGTGCTCCAAGAGTATGGCAAACATACGCTCAACAGATCCTAGAACAGCTCTGTGTATCATAACAGGGGTCTCCCTCTTGGCTTCATCCTCTGCTGAGTAATACAATTCAAAACGAGCGGGAAGCTGGAAATCCAGCTGCAACCACAGACATCGACCTATTAAGTGCTAATTCTGCACTACCAAAACATAGTGAAAGACAAAACAAATGCACACCATAAACCTGTAATGTTGCACATTGAAATTTCCTATTCAATGCATCAGATACACTGATATCTATCTTTGGTCCATAAAATGCACCATCTCCTTCATTTATCTGCATAACATAAGCATTGAGAGAACAGGGATAATACATAGACTACTGCTAAAAACAAAGACTGATTGAACTATAAGCATTTAGTCCCTTTTCATCTAATCGGTTGGGTTCAAGCCATCTGATTGATAGAGGACCCTCTGAAATCATTATATAATTATTGGAGTTCTGACGCTTGGGTATCATATCATTGATTTCATTAAAATGCTGGTAGGAATGTTAAAAACATAAAATGGATCAGTATTTTTCAGTTACATTTTCTATTGCTTAGGCTGACTTCAGCATGATCAAAGTTTCAAATCCAGTTTGGGCCAAGCTCAAAGCCCAACAGGAGCAGAAGCTAACGCCTGGCTCAAGCTTAGGTGCAGTTGAAGTGTAAGAGGGACAATGTTACCTGCCAGGGCTTTCCAGACTCATCCAATGCTTCTGCAAGTGCAGCCTCTGCTCTCTCCCATGTAGCCAAGTCTCCTAAGTACTTCTCAGGCCTCTACGATTTTGGTACCAACAGAGATATTGGGTCACATGTTATAAAAATTCATTCCACTATATACTCCCATGCACACCAAGAGGAAAAGGGTGTGTTTTGGGAGAAAGTGTATATTCAACAGAAACAGATGACACCTAAAAGATATGGCATCATAAAGAACTAGAAACAAAGAAAAGCTATATTACACACAATGAACTGTACATATGCAACTTCGAGACCAAGGTCTTGAAATGACCAACTAAAACAAAAGTGGGAAATTGCAGGCATAGAAAAATTCAAAAGGACATACAGAGAAGAGATATTCAACAAAAAAGTTCAACAGTAACGGTTCTGCACCACAGAAATGCAAGGACCCTTCCTTGATACACAATTGACATCTAATTTCCCCGAGTTAATTCTTTTGGATAGGTAAACAGAAATTTTATTGAAGTTTCCCTGTAAATTCATCACAAGCAAACAATGTATATCCTAAAGAAGCCATTGAATTTGTCCCCATAGGGAGAAGAAATTTGCGATTACACAAGAAGGAATACTCTGGCTTATGTTTTAAAGAATTTTTGTTGATTTACAAGTTCATAAAAGTAATCTCGATTATACAAATCATTGTTTATGGTTTAAATCGTTGTCTTTAACAAAAAGAATTAATATTATTCAGCAGAATCAATAACAACATTGTACCCACCAGGGACATAGTTTTTGAGAAAAGACTCGTTAACAAGAAACTCCAGAATACCTGAGAATATCTCATTACCCAAACACAACCTTCAAGTCAAAAGTGAAAAAGTACTTCATTGCTACTAGTTTGAGAAAAGACTCGTTAACAAGAAACTCCTACTTTCTAACTTTTTCATTGCTTTTCCTCATTAAACTCAGGTTAGAAACATTGTCAATCAACAGGAACAAAATTTTAGCACAAATGAGCAAATAGCATACCGTGGATAGCTTCAAGTCAAAAGTGAACCCAAAAACATCATAGACATATTTGATGAAGTCTAAGACACCTCGTACTTCTTCTTTTATCTGTCAAATGAAGCACATTAAAATAACATGCATAGGAAGCAAAAAGAGATTAACAGTTCTATCATGAGTCAATTATTCAACTCACCTGGGACTCCCGGCAGAAGATATGAGCATCATCCTGTACGAAGATTTGAACTAATTTAGGCAAAGTTAACTTTTCCCAGTCACCTCAGAAACGATTAAAAATATAAAAATGTTCACCTGAATGATTAACTGTGTTGGATCAAGGCACTTCAAGCCCATAGTAAAGTGTGTGTGTGTGTGTGTGTGTGTGTGTGTGTGTGTGAGAGAGAGAGAGAGAGAGAGAGAGAGAGAGAGTTCTATGATTAGTGTGGGAACCTAATTAACAAAAATAGAACAAGAAAGGTAGAAAAATCCAACCAGCCAGATGCATTTAATCACAAAAAATTAAAAAATAACAACAGTTCATTAAAAACCACAGCTAAAATGGTACCTGCTGAAATCTCCTGACACGAGTTAATCCAGTGAGTGCGCCACTGGCCTCATTGCGGTGCAATACCCCAAAGTCAGCCAGTCGAAGTGGAAGTTCTGTAAAACAAATCATAAACAATCAGGACAGTGAAGGTGCAAAGAAGTGACATAAAGGTAACTGACTAATAATGGGGTTAGGAATAGAAGAAAATAGGATGATATGTTCATCAAATCATACATGAGGTTTTTGGTTGAAAACGTTTTTTTATTAGTACCTCACTCAATTTCATAAAAGAAAAAGTGCAAAGCATGCTGCCCAAGTACATTGGGAGTATACATAGGAGAACACCTAGTTGAGGGGAAAGCGAACAAGAATTTAGAAAATCTACAAATGAAGAAAAGCAAGTTTCATTGTGGACGCTTAACCATTTATACAAAGAGTTGAGCATAGAGGTTTTTAGCTCATGTAGCATTCTCCTGCAGTGTTTGAAATTGCAGGCATAGTATTTATTCCATACACACTAGAGCCATCCTCCATATGTCTATATTCACAAGGCTCTAGCCACCTCACAATGAAGCAACAAATGGACAATAGTGTCACCACACCAATTCATCCCCATAAAACGTCTTCTCCTTATATTGTCCATGGTCAGAATCTTTCCTTGGGCACCTTATGCGGATGGACTGGTGTAGCATGTGCAAGAAGAGTGGCAAACTTATCAATCATTTGTTGCTTCATTGTGTTGACTAGGGCCTTGTGACCGTCTATTTTTGCACCAACAGGTGGAGTTGTATATTAGGAAAATAGTAACACAACATTAGTCGTCTCGATCATATAACTTCTGCCTCGTATGGCGGACCCTTACAGCTACAAGTCATATGTAATATGCAGTTAAACAAATTAAAAAGAACAGAAGGGGCATAGATTGAGGGGGAAGAAAGGGCCAGCTGTAACACAATAAGCATGAACCAGAATTAAAATCATCTTTATTGAGGGCACTTTCATGATTCGGTAGTCTTTTTAATAAGTAATTTCACAATTCAGTAGTTATGGTACAGAAATCTTGTTAGCAACCAAACTTTATACTTCTAACCATATGCAAGCAACTTCAAGTCTATACCAAAACAAAATGATCATAGATTCATAGTTTTAGTAGCTTCAATTTAAGGCAACCTATGCCTAAAATGAGTCCTCCATAACAAAATCATCATGCATTCAAAAAAATACATCATATAACTAATTCCGTGTCATTTATAGAGCAATCAGTGATATTCAATTAGTGATGTAGTCATACTTGATCATTCTACAAATCAAAATGAAAAATAACACCTTGTGCCTTGTGGTATGACATGAGTTTTTTAGAAAAAGAATCCTCAATTCATTTTTTCATCTACCAACATTAATAGAAAATACATATCAACTTCACAGATAACCACGTGTCATCTTTAAATATTTTAAAAAAAAATAAAATATCTTTTGAAATTTAAGTAGTTCATAATCTAAGAACAGATTTTAAATTTTTTTTTAAAATATTAAAAACAACTAGACAGACAGCCCATGGTATTTTTTCTTATATTTTTAAATTCAAATATTTTCTACAAATTATTTTGATTTATTATTTTTAAAAAAATAATTTTATTTGATCTTTTTAAAAAAAAATGACAACTAAAGATAACATGTTTTTTCTGTTGAGGTTGATGAACAGAAAAATTAACAAGAGATTCTCTTTTAAGTAACTCATACCGCAAGAATTATTTCTTTAAAAAACCATACAGGGTCATGAACCTAAGTACCCCATCACACAGGAGGTGTTTGACCAAAATTTACAATAAAATATGTGCTGTATACTAGAGAAGAACTTACCTCTATATGAGCGAACTCTATGTTGAAACATTAAACAGTGCCCAGGGCAATTCATTGGTTTCAGTCCAAACTCTTGTTTTTCTACCTGCGAGAGATACAGGATTTCATCATATCAAAGAAAGTGGATATTATAATATCTTTCATCTACCAAGCAACATGTGAGCATGTGCTAAACATAAAAAAAAATTGTGGACATAATTCATGTGTCTCACAAAACACAACTCCAACAACAACATAGATTTATATTTTCATCATCACTTTGTGAACAAGTTAGTTTCTTCCAATGCCATCACATACAACTACATTCCAAAATAACACTTCACAAAAAGAATATATCTATATGCTATTGCAAATACTTCAAAAACATTGCCTGGTTAGTACAACCCCAGGTGGCAGACATACATGTTTTTAACCAGAATTGCTATTTACCAATCCCCCCTTGAAAAACGACCCCACACACAAGAATGAATATATTACAGAAGCCTTTAATAATCAAAATTTTACTTTTTTACCCATTATTTTTTGCTCCCCTATTTCTCCATACTCTAATGTGTTGGTTTTCCACTATTGTATTACATGGGGATAATGTTCAGAAATTCTTGTCTTTATTTTACCGTCTTTAGAATGTAGCTAGGAGTTCTTATGTATACTTCCTGTGTACAAGGACTATGTCTATTTCATTCATATATATAATATCTTTCTTTTACTGATCAAAAAAAATTTTTTGCTCCCCTATTCTTGGTGTTCCAAGTTTTCTCTATAATGAGCAGAGATATGAAGGGTTTTTTACAATAAAAACTCATAGCTGTACAGCATATATACAAACCACACCTCAAATACAAACATATTCTCCTTGTAATTTGCAGCATGACCAGATGTTTCCCAAAGTTGCATATTGTACATATTTGGTGACAGAACCTGGCAAAGTCAAGTGAGTTAAGGTACATTTACAGTTCTTAAATATCATGACAACACAACACTTTAATCATTGACAATCAACCTCTTGGTATCCTCTCTCCCTATATTGACTGCGAATAAAATCCATTAATTTGTTGTATATCCGAGCCCCATGAGGAAGGAAGAACCAACTTCCTGGGCTGACATTTACAAAAAATTGTCATGAGCGGTCATGATCATAAAAAGCAAAATAAAGCATATTAAGCCAAACCCTACCTGAGTGGATGACAAAAGAAAAGCTCTTGTTTTGTACCCACTAATCTATGGTCATATTTCTTTGCTTCTTCCAGCTGCTTGATATATTCCTGCAAAAAAGATTAATGTTGAGAAGTCAAGAGTTACATCATTCAGAACAATAGTCATATCCATATTGCACCAATGCCACTTCTCCCAACAAGATACAGCAATCTTGTCCTCCATATATATATATATATATATATATATATATTTTCTCGGTAACTTGTCCTCCATATATTAATTCCCTGACTAAGGCTTTTGGGGTTATTCTCCATGATCCCACAGAAACATATAATGATTTATGCATCACAGCTCCTTTACAGAATGCCACACCAAGCAAGGTGTAATGCCCGATGCCCAATGTTGGTTAAAGTGCTTGACGCACTTAAGCACAAACCCACTAGAGCCTAGGCACTAAGCACAAAGTGCAAGCATGTGCCTGATGGAAGTAAAGTGCACATTTATAAAAATGATGTATAATAAAAACAAAATTCCATAAAATAAAATAAGGTTTAAAAAGCAAGATGGTGATATATTGAGATAGTAACTCAATGAGTAATGCTACACACCACACCCTCATCCCACTATATAAAATGTGGCACTTATATCATCCTTGGATCATTTTTTATTTTTTTTAAAAGAAAATTTCAAAGGTGGACAATGTCTACTCATCATAATGGGATGGATGTGAGATGGGAGTGTGGTATGTAGAATTTTCCTAACTCAACATATTAGAGTTTTATGCAAAATGAAACTCAATAATCAACTAATTAAAAGCAACTAATTATATAAAATTTAAATATAGCATTTTATACAATTTTATTGTGCTTTACTAAATATACACATCTATACCAACCAGACCATGACTAAAACAGCTCAAGAATTGTAGGTGCTAACTTCTATGCTAAAATAATCAATCCATCTAGAAAGCCAACTAGTGTTGGTGAAGGCGCTACGTCCACTTAAGCGCAAACATCATTTAGAGCTAGCGCAAAGTGCAAGCGCACGTCTTATTGAAATAAAGTGCGGATTTCTGAATTGTCATATAATAACAAAAAATCCATAAAATGCAATCAAGAAAAGTTTAAAAAGGCAAGATGGTAGTATATTGAGCCTATTCATTTGATTTCTTAGAGTATTATGCAACATGAAAATCAAATGATTGACTAATCACATGAATTTTTTTATAGTAACTCTCTCGTACTTAACAAAATATACACATCTATAATATTCGATAGCATAATCAAATTAAAGTAGAAAAAGGTCGTGAAAAAATAAATAAACTCAAGAATTGTAGGCATTGAAGCATACATGTCACACGTGTCACCATGATACATAAATGACCTTCAATATCTACTAAATACCTGCGAATATTTATTTACATCATTTTCTGGGTCATGAATGGCTTTTTATAATTTTTTTAAAATTACAATAGCTCGTTTTTCTAAGCTTTAAGCTCACACATAAAGAGTCAAAAGCACACTTTGGTAAATGCACTTCACTTTTGGTAAGGAAAGAGATTCAGCCTTCAGCCTTCAGGCTTTGCGCTTTCTGCTTTTTGCCAATACTGAAATCAATGTGGCCTATTACATCAGGTTCAAAGCATATGCATCACATTTGACATCATATGGTACCACGTTACATAAATGATTTTCAATATCAACTAAATACTTAGGGTACTTGTTTATAACAAAATTACATAAACTGCACTTTTGAAAATTCGCTTTTCTTTTGGTAAGCAAAGTGCATCAACACTGGCGTCTTGCACTAAAGCACACGTTTACCAACACAGCCAATGCAATTGGATTTTGTTTAGTTTCTTCAGGTCTCAGTCCATAGAGATCAATAATTTTTTTTGATAAGTACAGTCCATAGAGATCAATAATGCATCCCATGAACTACTAACAACCAAGCTAACCACTCATTTCATTTGAATTTTCTAGAGATAACCATTACTCTGGCTTTAAAAAATGCATCTTTTTCTTTTAATGAAAGTGATTACTTTTTTCTGGGGAGGGAAAAGTTATTAGGAGAAAACATTTTAGTAATTTTTTATTTTTTCAAGTAACATTCTCACTTGAAATATTTTGAGCCACCAAAATCAATATTGGAGAAAAATTGGAAAAGTAATTAGGTTCAGCACAAAAGATTCAGTATTTCAGCTCAAAGGAGTTCTTTCAGTGGATCCAAATCCTTGTTGGATTCAACAATGAAGTACTCATTTTTTTTTATATCCAACATGGTGGAACATAGACATTCGTACCTAATCATATTAATTGATTAAATAAAGTTTCAAACATGTGTCCAATGTGAATGATTTAATTAGCTAACAAAGTGGCGTCCATAAGGTACTTTCAATCCACTAGTGGATGTACTAGTACATATGCTTATCCGAATACACTACAGGGGCCACAAATTTTGAAGGCAATATCATTACACATAATCCTATCTTGCAAGGTCAGTGGGCCTATGTTTATCATCAACCGCCCCCATGAATAGAAACATTCACATTAGATTGACCATATGGATATATACAAAATGTTAGACAACAAAACTACCAATATCATTTATAATAATACCTTCAAGTTGATAACAGGAATGTCTTAAATTTTTTTACTAACCAAAGATCATAAAATTCCCAATTGAACAAAAGGAAAAGATAAAACATACTCAGCAGTCAAGCCAAAGCATATACATGAGTTGCAGGCAAATGGGAGAAAAGCAGAGAGCATTTAAAGAGGCTGAAAATATAAATGCACCTGAAGCCGTTTTTTATCAGGATAAGATATTCCATAAACTCTTTGTAAACTCTCACGATCTTTGTTCCCCCTCCAGTAAGCTGATGAAGCCTGTAATTAAAAAATATATGCTAAGTATGTTTGAAATACCTTGGACTTCCTTTGGGAGCCTCTTTCAAAGCAAAAAATATTTGGGAGTGTGTTGTTGAGAAGGTAGAAAAAAGATTGGCAGGTTGGAAGCAGCTCTACTTATCAAAAGGGGGGGAGACTTACTTTCATCAAAAGCACTCTCTCTAATCTTCCTACATACTTTCTCTCCCTATTCCCTTTACCGGTGGGAGTGGCCAATCGGTTGGAAAAACTGTTTAGGGCCTTCTTGTGGGGTGGCATGGGGAAGGTACATAAACTCCATTTAGTGAGTTGGCAAAAAGTGTGCTGTCCGAAGGAGGTGGGTGGCTTGGGGGTGCGTAACTTGATCATTTTCAACAAAGCTTTACGAGGAAAGTGGTTGTGGAGATTCCAATTGGAAGGGGATTCATTGTGGAGATTGGTTGTTGATGGGAAGTATGGCAGTGATTGGGGGGGTTGGTGTTCTAAAGAGTGTAGGGGGACTTATGGTGTGAGCCTTTGGAGATTTATTAGAAAAGGGTGGAAGGTGTTTGCAAAACACATTAATTTCAAGGTGGGAGAGGGCACAAGAATCAGCTTTTGGTTTGATGTATAGTGTGGTGAGAGAGCACTGTTTTCTGTTTTCCCAGGTGTTTTCAGATTGGCTGAAAATAAGCAGGTTGCTGTTTCAGATGTGATGTGCTGAGCCAATGGTAAGGTGAATTGGAATATGATCTTTTCCAGAAATGTACAGGACTGGGAAGTTGAGGAAATAGCAGATTTTTACAGCTTGCTTTATTCTAAGAAGATGGAAATGGGAGAGATAGAATGAAGTGGAAACATTCGGGGAGCAATAATTTTTCTGTCAAATCTTTCTACAAAGTGCAGGCAGCACATCAGCCCACTTTGTTCCCATGGAAGGGTATTTGGAGAGCTCCCGTGCCCTCCAAAGTCGCATTTTTTACATGGACTGCAGCCTTAGGAAAGACTTTGACAGCTGATAATTTAAGGAAACATGGGATGATCGTGACAGAGTGGTGTTACATGTGAACAAACAACGGAGCATCTTTTCTTGCATTGTGGAGTGGCAAGGATATTAGGGTGGGTATCTTTTGTAGAGCTGGTTTGTCTTGGGTCATGCCTAAGAGTGTGGGGGATCTTCTAGCATGCTGGAATAGACAACATCACAGCCCCCAATTGGCTGCAACGAGGAGAATGGTTCCTTTGTGTTTATTGTGGTGATATGGATGGAACGCAATGAGAGGTGTTTCAACAATAAGGAGAAAACTGTGGGGGAATTATGGAACTTTTTTGTATTTTCTTTAGTTCAATGGTTTGCTGCTATTATATTAAAGGGAGGGAATGTTCATGAGTTCTAGCTCTCTTTTCAGTTTTCTAGAATGTAATTAGGTGTCTCTTTTGTATACTTCATGTGTACATGGGCAGTGTCTTGTTTCATTCGATCAATAAAATTTCTTACTCAAAAAAAATATATTTGAAAAATAATGCAAGCACATATCACTAAACAAAACACTAACAAATTATTCTCTTAGTTTGGTAAGTGCAAAGCACTAACAAATCATGAAACATGTCACCTTCAAGCAAGCAATTGCTTTGACAAAGGATGTGTTTGGTATATGCGGTCCACGACACAAATCAACCAGGGGGCCACATCTGTACACTGTGATTGTTTTGTCTGCAGGCAAATCATTTATGATTTCGATCTGATTACAATATTTGGAAAAACAATGTATGTCAGAAATGTAGAACTATGAAATGAAAATAGGAAATTATTGAAGAATTATACAAGTTTTTTAGTCAAAATAAGAAAGATTTACATGCCTTGAAATGATTTTCAGAAAACATCTGAAGTGCCTCATCCTTTGATACTTCAATGCGCTCAAAAGGCTGTTTATCCTGAAAGTTAAAAATAAAAAATATGCTTTACTGACAACAATGAGCATCTCTCTTACTGAGAGAGAGAGAGGTCCCAGCCTTTTTTAAAAGGTCTACTACTCATCAGAGATGGAAAAGTATGACCCAAGAGGCAACCCACCAAAAGCGAAGTGAACAAAACACGGTCAGACTATAGTTTTAAAAGTTTTTCAGCATTTCTAATGTAGTTTTTTTTTGTGATATATAATAAAACCATATAAAAATCAATTAATGAACCCATATTTTTTCTTGATCAAAAGAGTAGGCAAAAGCCCAAGTATACAAGACATATACAAGAGCGACACCTAGGCGTGCTAATATAGTTACACCACCAAACTAAATTAGGTCAACCTCTATTACCAGTATAAATTAGGTCAAACCCACCGAACAATGTTAAAAGTATGAAGTGCAAATGAACCCATATTAAGATCATCTCATCACTAGGACCAAACATCCCGGCTATGCATATGCCTATGACCACACTTCATCTTCATCCAACACTCAAAGTTGGGGATTTATGGCTACCCATAGAAAATTCTTTGACTTCTCTCCACCATGTGATCATTTTATAGCCTTTACCTTTACTAACTTTCTTCATTTATACTGGTAATCAAATAAGCAAAAGTATTTTTGTCTAACAAGAGCAGGAACAACAGTTTCTGTTAAGCTTGACAACGGAACCAAAAGAACAATAAACAACACAAATATCGTCAACGAGAGAGAGGGGGGGGAGAGAGAGAGAGAGCGCAATACCGCAACAGCCTTCATTGCCCCTGATTCAATTTGCTTGAAGTGATCATCATTCAAGCCCAAATCACCATAAAATGCATCATAATAGAAACCCTGTAATATCATTCACACCATTACATGAGGAAATAGAAATAATTTGCACTTCATACTTTTAACATAGTTACACCACCGAACAAGAAGGTCAAACCCATACAATCGTTTTCAATACTAGATGTTCGATATGGCAAAATAACAAAAACTATATGATAATAGAACCAAATTTGAGCAATAAACGAGCTTGTGGTAGAATTATGCTAGCAGTTACCAACGACCAAATTGCCAAGAAACCATGCTAATTTTACAACAGTACTGGCAAGTTACCTCTCCTCTTGTGGTACAGGGTCCAATGCACAGCTTGCAACCGTACTCCTGCTCGACCGCCTGCACCACCATAACAAAAAGTTTAACGATCCATCGAGCCAAAGATTAGAACTTTTCTTTGTCTCCCCAAGAATATAGAATTAGTTCAAATGCGCCAGAAAATATGGAAATGCCGGTACCTCGCCGAGAATGTGCGCGCTGGAATGCCAGAATGTGTCGCGGCCTTCGTCGCTATCGAAAGTGAACAACTTGAGCTCACAGTCGTCCTCCAAGGGCCTCGTCATGTCCCAGAGAACCCCATTCACCTGCGAAATCAACGCGTTCGCAGCCAGACTCTTTGAAATCTCTTTCGCCACATCCATCGGCGAAGTCACCCACTTCTTTCCCTCCTTCACAGTCCCATCCGGCAACGTAATCCTAAACGAAAAAGTAATAAAAAAAAATAAAAAAAAAAGGAGGAAAAAAAATAAATCAATGAATGCATATGTTAGTGGCGGAGAGAGGGCTGGGAATTTATTGTTTCCTACTTGATGGGATCGGCGGGGAGGGACTCGCGCTGAGTGTGTTGCCGGGATTGGATGGACTGGAAGAGCTGTATGCGTTTGGGGATGACCTTACCGAGGTACGCTTCGTCTTTGGGGTGATTGGATGCCATGGAAGCGATCGGTGGTGGCGTCGAAGAGAAATGGCGGGAGAGAGAGTGTATGTAAGGAAAAGGCGAAGGAGTGGAGGAGGAGGAGAAGCGGCGGAATTGGAAGGAGAGGGCAGCCCTGAGCCTAGTGCATAGCATACGTCTAGTGAGTTGGGTTTTTAGCTTTCGTGTTTATTGTTATAGAGAGGGTTTTAGGCGGCGAGATTCCCATTGGGGGAGGGGATCTGTCTGTTTGCGTGGCGTTGGCACCAAGCAATGTAAACGCTATTTGCCTGTGGAGTTTGACTTTGGACCAAGGCCTTTGGCAAATGATCTTATTTCATCCATTTCATTTGGATCAATTGTTTTTATGGCTTTTGTTCGTCAAATAGAGTGACTTTGGTATCAAATCTCTTTTTTTCTTGCAAATGAGATTAAGAGCGGATTTGGATTGAGAGATTCCCAACTCATCTCGTACGGTTATCGTAATATCTCGCTTAATTAACCATTAGATTAACCCTTAAGCACTTTATATTAGGTTTTTAATTTTTAAATTATTATTTACATTAAGGTTGATAGTGAGGTTAACCTGGGCACTAGGTATCATTAAGTTAAGGATTAAATAAGCAAACTCACTAGTAATTTTGGTGAGGCTTTTAGAACCTTAGAGCATTCATGGGCCTAGCCTAAGAAGACTTGAACCAAGCCCTTAGAAAATCAAGACTAGTTTTGGCCCAAGTATAAGGAAGGCATAAGGTCTTTGGGCCAAACTTCGAGTAGAATAGACCCATGGTCCAATTAGGCCAAGTCAAAATTTTTCAAACCCACTTTAGTGGATCTTGAGATTTTTTTTCAACCCTAAAAATTTAGAAATGAGGCCCCTCTCATTCAAGTCCAAGAGCCCATAAGCCATGAACCCACACACTTGGCCATTTTTAAAACCCCCAAGGCCCAAAGCTAAGTTTGGACTCATTTTACCATTTAAGACCAAAAACCTAATACACTATACTATTGGTTTCCTTAAGCCCAAATCATACCCTAAGTACCCAAATTAAGTTTTGAAAATTGGCTAAGACCATTAACCATCATACTTGAGGTTAGCGAACTTTAAGCCATACTTTGAAGCTTAATTGTGTTTAATCTTTTTTTAAACCTTTTAATTCAAATTTTCTTGAATTAATACGTCATTACCTCATAATTAGACCTCACTAATACCCTAGATAAACCTTCCCACATGTCATTAAGAAAAATGACATATCAAGCTCAAACCTTGCATCAATCAGTTTTGTGCATTACCCTTTGTAATGCTTGGACTGTTTTGCCATTGGACCCAACATTTTTGTGGTTTGCCCTCACAGGTAATATGGCCTTAAACACCTCATGAGACCCTTCTAAACCCAGTTTGAGCTTTGGACGAAATTGATTGTATCAACCAATTCAATTAACCAAATCAAGTGCACCTTGGTCTAGTTTATGTTAGAATCAATTGGATTGATTTTGAACCAACCATTTGTCGTAGTTTGCACCACCACCCCACGCCATCTCCTTCACCACTCAATCCCCAAGAGGCCCTCCCCAAGAGGTTCTATGACCATCAAAAAGGATTTTGACTCAATTTTGCTGCCCAAAACCATCCAAAATTGAACTGAACTTTTTGCCACCTCAAAACCACCTCCATCCGCCTGTTTCCAAGGGTGGTTTGAGGGATTTTTTGCCACCTAAATGATACCCCACGACCTGGACATCTCTACGGATCCTTGCAGCTATAGTGGAAAGGGAATCATGGTGGTTTCAGGCTACTATTCCCCCTGTACAAGGTGACATAAGCCCATGGAAGCAATCTGGAAAGTTTCCAGGCTTGTGCACCTCCCACTTCACCCAATCATCTTGCACCAAGGCCAACACCTCCTACCCCTTGGCCACCTATAAATACCTCTCTCACCTCCTTATATCCTCCACACCTCAGCTCCAAGCATCCTCTTGAGCCTTGAAAGCACTTCTCCCTCTTAGAGATCAAAAGAGTGAAACCGAGTGAGTTATTGGTGAGTTATTGAGTGTTCTTATGTAAGGCTGTCTTGAGTGCTTGGAAGGCCACGAAATTTGTAAGTTTTCTTGCTTTTGATCTTAGTTAGCATATCAAGCTTTATTTTCAAGTATTGGTACGAAATTTGGTTGAGTTTTGAGAAGGTTATCATGCTTAGTTCAAAACCGGGTCAATTAAGAGATGTTTGAATGATTAAGTGATTTTAAGTGAGAATTTAGCTATGACATGTCTTAAGCATGATTTGATATGATTTATCATTATCTTAAAATGATTATGGAATGTTTAAATTGTGGTTAGAAGCATGTCATGGTAGATTTTGAATCTATCTTGTTTTGATCATCAAGCATGTATTGATTTTGAACATATTGGTAATTAAGGATTTCTTAGCCATGATTAAGTGTTGGGATGAATTTTATTATCTAAGAATTATCCTTCATGATGTCACTAAAGATGTTAGTGATTAAAGAAAATCTCATATGCATGCATTCATAGAGATCAATAGTTGAAAACACACTTAGGCATCAACTAGAATGCATGCCACGGGTTGAGATTGTTTAGGCAAGTTCCACTTTGATTTTTGGAAATCCAATGGCATAGATGGTTTTAGAATTCCAAAAATATGAAATTCATAAAACCTAGTTAAATTTGGAGTTCGTTTGCAATTAGCGAAAATTTAAGACCTAAATGACAATTTTTGAAAATCTATGAGTATTTTTGTAATTTTTGAAGCCTTTGTTTGTGAACCTTATCCATAGAAGTATTAATCATAACTTAGTACGCACTTGATTTACGCAGCTACATCATTAAATTACTCAGGAAGTTTGTAAGTTGACCTCTAACTTACACTTGATAGATTATTTATGAATTATTGATAAATGTTTCATTCATATTTCAATTATCATTTTGAGCATAAAATATCATTTTATATGATAAATTGAGTGCATACTTACATGACATGTGAGATTTTCACTATTTTTAACATATTGCATATAAATATCATTTTCACTTAAAAACTTATTACATATACACATGTCATGAAATACATTTTTCAAGTATAGCATAAAAATAATTTTTATCACGACTCCATACGCTAGGATGGAGAATTATTATAGTGGAACTCTTTTATCCACTATGAAGTATTTAATGATAGAGTGGTAACCCTGAGTTGACGAAGAACAGTCAACAAACTTAATGAGTTCTTTTTAAAGATTACCAGAGCGAAGTCAACATGTTATGACATCTAACGCTAGTGGGTATACACGTTATGATTTTTATGATGTCATGTTATATTACCAATGCATTGAGAATGAGTCTATAGAAAATTTAGTTTCAACGTGAGTTGCACTACAGTCACCGGCAAGTACTCACAATGCATATGGGGAATTGTGACATTACCACACGTTATGATTTTAATTATGAATTGCTAATAATGATGAAAGTTTATGATGAAAGTCTATAATGAAGTTATGTTTTCAAAAATGATGGCAAAAAAATGTTTATTGAAGGAAAATCTGTGTCTCCATTTTTCTGAAATGTTGAGGAATCTGGATGGGAGACATGCATATTGATTTCTCTACATCTCATGCATTACATAATTATCATGCTTCATATTTAATTTTATCTTTGTGCAGATTAGTTGTTTAACTTACTGAGATTTTGAGTAAATCTCACCTCTTTTGGGATCACTATCATTCCACTTCAAATGGTAGAAGTTGTGCCAGGTCTTGAGAAGATCGAGTTAGATGGAGCGTTGGATCCAACTAATTAAGGAGGAGCCGAACCTTGAAATGAGATTGGATTTAATCCTGATGTTTATGGCCCAAGTCCTTCATACTTTAGATCGCATGAAGAGAATGATTTGACTTTAAATTTTAGTTGTACTAAGTCTATGCTATATTAATATTTTGAACTTAATGATTTCTAATGAAGTTTGGTTTTTTTAATTATTCTAGCGTATTTTATACTTACACTTTTTTTTTCACTGCGATTATTGCATACTGTTACTTGCATACTAGGATTGCATTGCATAGTAATTATTATGTATGGAGGTATGTAACCTTATATTGTATGTCTCGATGCTCAAAATTTCCGTTCCATCCCAAGCGGAGGTTGGGGACGTCACAGTCATATCATCTCTAATCCAAACGAGTAAGATGAAAATGTTTAAAGTGCATTTGACTTCATATACGACAAAAACGAGTTCAGACCGTTACTTTTTGCTTTTCAGAAGGGGTAAGTCTTTTTTTTCACGGGTGCACCTCACCCACCCCTCATCTCGATGCAAGGCTCGTCACTGTGGGTAGACCCACCTCGTGCCGTGATCGACGCCGGATGTCACCATTTCATCTCACTTCATGGTATGGGCAAGGGGGCACCCCTGCAATCAATTTTAGACCATTCAATTTCAGGGTTGGAACGCAGCGGCTCCTGCAATCAAATTGACACTAACGCTTCCGCAACCCAGGTCCCTTCAACGCGTGAGAGGTAAGTCCTTTCGACCCAGCTCTTCCAAGACTGCCCTGGTAACCGTACACGAACCTCAACTTGTTTTTACATAGATTCCCCTGCCCCCTGACCCAAAGTCTACTCAGTACCCATTGGGTTTTGAGATTTTTGAAATCTCAAAACAGTGTAGAAATTGGTTTATTCGTGCCCCTTACATTACAAATTCACACATGCCGACACAAATGAAATCCATCATTCCAGCTTGTTGCTAACACTGCACCTTAAGAAATTGATCATACCATAAACTCCTACGGGGTATTTCTATCACCACCATGGCTCCAAGGACACGATCATTCCGAGTATGTGAATTTAACTTCGATATTTTTTTTGCTTCTATTTATGCAATGCACAAATATGTTGGATATCTATGCTTTGATGTTGTATAATGAAATTGTGTATATGCTATGATGTTTATGGTTTGATGTTGCTGCTTTTTTTTTGGCATGCATACTTGAATGTGGTAGTGGGGGCTTGAATACACATGCCCTGATGAAGAGTAAAGTTTAAATTTTATTAGTTATTAGACGAAGTTGAGTGGTCTTTATGTTTCATAGACAAGTTGTACATAAGTAAAGAGAAAATGAATAGTAAATTTGCAGATAATCCTTCGTGTAGACAAATAGAAATTCCAAATGGCAAAAAATAAGGTCGACCAATTCATCTTTGACAGTTTTTTGGATGTGTAGCAGATAATGAAATGTAAATGTAAATTGTTAGCCAAGCACTAAGCAAAGAAGAACAGGGAAGTTGTTTTTAGCTGCCCTTTATTAAAAGGCTCATAGAAGCGAGTCTATCTTTAAATACTATTGTGCACCCTTACTAGTACAGTCTAAGAAATGTTTGGGTCAAAACATGGCATTTAACCTGACCCAGAACATATTAGGATCATCTAATCATGTCCCACCAATATATTCGTTAGATCCATTAATTTTAGAGTTTTTCTTTTTTTATGTTTTTTCACATCAAAGGCAAGCAGACATACCATATCCTTCCTCACAACACACACAAAATCTAAACATATCAGCATGAAAAAAATAAAAAACACACACAAACAAAACACTGAAAACCTTCAAACCTGAGATAAGGGTAGTGAGCTCTACTCTAGTGATAGGAATATAACACGATCAATATGCAGGAAGTTATTTGCTAAGTAAGCACCTGAAGTTCTAGACAAATAAAAGAAACACTCTTCACATTCTCTTGGGTGGAAATGATATATTTATCCAAGTCAAATACCATTTGTTTTTAAGTCAAATACTATGGTGATGTGCTAAACTCCATTGGCACTTCACCAGTATATATTGATATTTAACGGGGAATAACTGAGAAAAAAATCAATTCAGAAACTTGAAATATATGTGATACACACCATTTGAAGACATGAAAAAACTTGAACAAGTAATAATTGAAATATTTAGATCTGCATCATGTTAACCCATATATAGGAACATAATAACCAACTTGAAGAGGTGTATAGATTTACAGATATCAATCAATGAACCAAAAATAATTGCTATATATATAGTATATATCTCTGCAGCTTGGAAAGTTGATTGGTCTGATCAGGAGCACTCACTTCTAGACTTCTATTCAAAAAAATTAAGCTTTGGTTTATAATTTTCAAGTCGTTTTATCAAGAATTTTGCATATTTATTCAGAGAGTAATGATACGCAAAACACATTTTCATAATATATTTCACAACAATATTACAAGATGAAGGTATTTGTATAAAATGGTGTTATTTTTATAAGATATTTTACATAAATACTCTTCATTTAAAACATAATTTAAGTAAAATGTTATGGAAAATGTTATGCATAAATCATTTTTCTTATTCAAACTATCAGTGTTGCTTGAAAATGTCACCCATCATGAGAAGCTAACTTTGTTACAACTGAAATGATAAGATAATTAAATAGTAGATAAGTATGAATTTTAAATTACAAAGAATCTGATCATGGCTTAATCTAAAATGAAAAATTAGAAACACCATCATCAGTAAACGTTTAAATTTGAAGTAAGTTACAGTGTTGGTTCTAGCTAGACATGAACTCTGTTGTTGTTGTGTGGACTCTGCTGCTGATGTGGACACGGACTCAGATAATACTTCAACAGCAGTATCATCTCACAAGTTCGAATAAAATAGAACATGCTATAAAATTAATTAAATTATTTGGATACTTTGCATCGACTTGTACTTGCTATTAGATCGTTGAAATAGTCTTATATATTGTCAGTCTTTTTCATTTGAGAAATACTACTTATTATTTCATACCACGCAACAACATTAATTTGTGTTCAAAACTTCAATCCGTGTGCTATGGAGCTCATACAATTACAAGGGTCAATTTACTTCACCAACTTTGATTCCCCCACAAACTTCCTTTTTTCTCACCCACTAATTTTCACCTTACCAACCATGCCAAAGTGACACCAATTGATATACACCATTTGTCCTAAATATACTGTTCATTTGACTTGCTCTTAGACATAACTTGGAGCTGCTAGATGAAGATCATTAATAGAGTCCCAAGTGCATCTTCATTTGCATTTCCTTTTAGACAAAAAATAAAAAAAAAATTGTCAAATTAAGAAGATTAGAGTTTGAATGTCATGGTGACGGCGTGTACCCATGTCTTGGAGGTTGGATTTTGCATGTGCATTGAACACAGTTTCTTCGTATGATCATGATTTGCTGCAACACTGTGTTTTTTGGTGGATTGTGTTGAAAATTGGAATCACTGAGCACTTACTTTGTTTGATTTTTCTTGTTTTAGCACTTAAACAATTATATATCTTCATAAGCTGACGGTTGTTGTAATAACCCTTGGCTGACCTTAGCACCAATTAAAAAACCTTTTCTAAGAGACCAGTTTTATTTTTAAAAGGTAATTTTTATTTCTGTAAAAAATAATTTTTCTCTACTAGTTATTATATATATATATATATAACTTGGGAAGGAAATGTAGGCAGCCTTCGAGTCCTTTTTCTATTTCTAATTGTTTTTATATGTACTTTTGAATTAGTTTATATTAAGCTTAATACACTTTAGTCTTTTCTATTCTAATAGCGGTACTACTTACGCTCTTCTCCATCACTGTGTGCATCGCAACAGATATGAACTACTTGTATGAATTTTTTTTTGTTTTTGCATGCATATTTGAATGTGGGTGCTTTCATGAGTAAACTTATGTCTAGTGAAATAGAGGGGATGTAATGTGACTGGTCTTACAAAATGTTGCTTGATATGACTTTTTTTTCATTAGATTGGATGATTGTTGACTTGATTTTACCAATTCTTGATACCCTCTCCATTTTTTAAATCAAATGGCTTTCTATTTATAGCCAATTGCATCACCAAAGTCAAAATTTGTTGTGATGAATTAGAGAATTTTATTTGATTTGTCAATGCTATATGTAAATCCCAGAGGTTAATGCATTGCTTCAGTACCAAACTTATTATAATGTTCAATAAAGAACATTATAATACATTATTGTAAGAAATATTTATGTTTTTCATATCTATCCTACCAAAATAATTGTTCAAATTGACATGAGATTATAATTTTGCATATTTTATGAACAATTACTTGCATTGCCATTTTATCAATTTCTTAGCTATTAAACACGGATGATCCAAAAAACACGAGTCATGATGGTGAAATTTGGGGCGATGGCATGGAGGAGGTATTCATTGACATGCTTTACCAGGACACCATTCACGGTAGATTAAGGGCTGACAAGATCACGAGTAGGGAGCAGACCTCTTATGCTAAGTGGCTCACCGTTGTTCGTGTGAGGGTATTTGACGCGAGCCAAATTCGAGGTAAAATCCAGAGGTTAAAGGTCCAACAGTGTCTGTTTACCGATCTAATGAGCCAAATCGTGATGGGTTGGGATCTCAATACAAAGACGGTAGTGGGGAGCGATAAGGCCTGGAAAATGCCATCAGTGTAAATGCATACTTGTACCCTTATTATCTAATTTTTCTTGTGTCCAACAGACGTGTGTATTATGAAAATTTTCGGTCAAAACTAAATAGGGGAGGTTTCGGACATTTGGTCTACCAAAGTACGAGGAGTTGTGTACCATATTGATTGAGTTGAGTTGTAATTTAAATTGGTTAATAGTATGATTTATGCTTAATTTTATAACTTGTGATTTAATTAGATAATATTCTTTCACATGCACAACATATTTTTTATATTCTATTCTTCTTTTTTATTTTATTTATTTTCTAATTTCTATTTTGTTTATAGGCCAAGAAATGTAAAACCAAGAAAATAGAAGTCAAAAAGATGCTTTTTGGTTTCTCTAGAGCCACACATGCACGTGGGACCAAGCTATTTGGGGTTTTGAGAAAAAATTGACTTTTAGCATGTGGGGGCATTTAGGAGTTAGACAGCTGCACAGTTTGCCAATTTCACTTTACAAACGGAACACCGCACGAAAAAAAAAAGAAAAAAAAAGGAAAAAATGAAGCGCTTTTGGCGTAAAAGGACCAATTTTATTTATTAGGGATTTTTCGTTTGGATGAGGGATGGAATACATATTTCTTTTTTTTTTTAGACGCACACATCGCCGTTGAAGAATCTCGAGGATCCAATTGTTGCGCTCCAGCCTTCTCCTCTATTGCCTATCATATCCATCTCCATTCATTTGGTTTGCTCTTTTCACTCTCTACTATTTATTTAATTTTTGTTTAAAGTTTGTGATATATTTTTGAGATATTTGGTTTAGACTTTTGGACTTTTTATTTGCTGTTTATTTATTTCGTGTTATTTATTTTTCTCGTTTCTTTAAACTTTCATTTAATAGTGATTACAATTGCTATGAATTGATTTTGAAAATTTGTGATTTGAATACAAAGATGAACTGTAGAATCTTAATTTTGGGATTTTTCAATTCTCAATTTGTATTTTGTCAATTACTTTCTAATCTAGTTTAATTCTTAGATTAGATTTATTAATATCTTAGTTCCATTGCATATTAGATTAATTAAACCTTAATTGAGTCTTAAATAATTTATGTTTTATTGTTTAATTTTCAGATTAATTAATATTGTTTAGTTTAGTTGATTTTTTTTTATTGTTAATTTCAATTTGTTAGTCTTTTACATTTCATTTCGACACATATCATCATTTTTATTTTCTCTTTGTGAATATTTTCATCATTTTAAACGAGTTTTATTTTAAGTAACTTTTCCTGAGGAGACGATCTAAGAATTTATTCCTAATTATTACGTGACATCTTCCTGCACTTGGGATAGCTTTTGTGCTCCTCATTTTTTAGTGAGTCAAGTTTTTGGCATCATTGCTGGGGAATAGTTGCTTGACGTAAATTTAGACTCGTTATTTTTTATTTTTTTTTTATCTTAAATGTTTATTTCATTATCTTATCTCTGATTACATATTTCACTTGTCACCTACTACTCAGCCACTTGAACCTTACTTATGCTATTTGGACTGATGTTTCATGTCATGGACGAGGGACAACTCAAATAGGTTGGTTAGAGTTATATCGAGCAATGAGAGTAGTATACAGTCCAGACATAGATAGCTCTTCTGTTTTTTCTACAGACGAGGACATTGAGATTGAACAAACCATGGTTGCACCTGCACTACGCACTCTTAGGGATTATTTGCAGCCCACTCGCACCACTACACTATCATGCATTATTTTACCTTTGATGCACCTAATGTTTCTATTAAGCATGGCATGATGTCAGTGATACTTCAGTTCTACGAGATGGATTCTGAGAGTCCTTATCAGCACTTGACAGATTTTGAGTTGGCATGTATTACTTTTATCAATAGAGCCACTACTGATGAATTTATTAGACTTCATTTATTTCCTTTCTCTTTAAAGGATAAAGCGAAAATTTGGTTTAATTCTTTGATGCCTAATTCTATCTCTAGTTGGTCTAATATGCAACGTGAGTTCTTACAAAAAAAATTTCCTTTTCAGAGAACTCAGTATTTACAAGAGCAGATCAGTTAATTCAATCAGAAATCTGATGAGACTTTCCAGGCCAGCTAAGAATGGTTTAAGGATTTGGTGAATATCTGTCTACATCACGGTTTTGAATCCTGGAGGTTAGTGAATTATTTTTACACTGGTCTCACTCCACAATGCAAGCAGTTTGTTCAGACTATGTGCAATGAAGAATTCTTTAGCAAGGAACCTGATGAAGCATTGTCATTTTTTGACTATCTTGCTGAGAGCGCACAACAATAGAACACTCAGAATGATCAAATTTCATCGACAGTACAGCCACTAGGGGCTATTGCTAGTGGGGGCAGATATGAGCTCAAGGAGGACACTGGCGTTCAAGCCTGAATAACTGCATTAACTAGAAGACTGGAGGTCATGGAGATGGAAAATGTGAAGGCTGTGAAAACAGTAGCGGTATGTTATTTATACGCTAATTCACACCACAAGAACCAAGATTGTCCAATCATGCCAGTATTTCAAGAGAGTGGCTCTGAGCAGATGCAATCAGCAAACTGGGTTAATAGAGCATAAAATCAGCCTTTCTCCAATACATATAATCCAGGGTGGAGGAATCTCCCAAATTTCTCATAGAGGAATGATCAGCCTGGTCGGTCTCCGCCATCTTCTCAGCAGCCATTTAGTCAGGATGCTCCTCAGCACCCGTATCAGCCATATCAGAGTTCTCAGAGCTATTATTTTGTAGCACCTCCAGGATTTCAGCCTCATGTAACTGCACAAAGTTCTCAGCTTCAATCATCTGCGAAGAAGTCTCTAAATTATAGTATGACACAAATGGCCAATACACTTCAGCAATTCATACAGATTCAGGCCACCACAATCAATCAGAACACCCAGGTCATAAATGACTTGCGGGGCATTATCAATAAGATGAGCACAACATTGAGCACTCTAGAGAAAGGAAAATTTCCAGCACAGCCTTAGTCTAATCCTCAAGTATACCGGCAACAACAACAACAAGTGCATAATGTCTTATGGGAGGTTTTTGAGACAGCGAAGGCCTTTCTTACTTTGAAAAGTGGAAAAGAAGTTCCCCAACCAGAGATGACTATGGACACACAGGTAGTTGCTTCTACACCTGAAGATGCCACAGAGACTGGTGAAGTTGAAAAAGAATCAGAGGTAGTGAGGCCAAAGCTGAAGAAGCCTGTGAATGCAGATACTGAAACTAGTAGGGGGTACCAACCTGTAGTTCCCTATCCTCAGAGATTGGCAGTTAGCCAAAAAAACAAATACCACACTGAGATTTAGGAGATTTTTAAGCAAGTAAAGATTATTATTCCACTCTTAGATGACATACAACAAGTGCATTCATATGCAAAATTTTTTGAAGGACTTGTGCATAGTGAAGAGGAAGTTGAATGTAAAGAAGAAAGCTTTCCTAATAGAGCAAGTTAGTGTATTGATATTGAGCGAGACTCCTCAGAAGTTTGGAGATCCCGGCTCTCCAAACATTTCCATTATGATTGGTGAGTCATGCATTGGGAGAGTTTTACTTGATTTGAGGGGTAGTGTGAATTTGCTACCATTCTCAGTGTATGAGCAGTTGGGATTAGGTGAGCTGAAAAATACCTCCATAATGCTACAGTTGGCTGACAGATCAGTTAAGGAGCTGAGAGGTATTGTTGAGGATGTGCTGGTCCAAGTGGACAAATTTTACTACCCAGTGAATTTTGTAGTTCTTGATATGCAGCAGCCAAACTCCACTATTTACCAAGCTCCTGTCATTCTTGGAAGACCATTTCTAACTATATCAAATGCTTTGATTAATTGCAGAAGTGGAGTTCTAAAGCTTACTTTTGGGAAAATGGTACTTGAGTTGAACGTTTTCAATACTTGCAAGATGCCAGCACATTTTGATGACACAGGTGATTTGAATGCTGTGGAGAGTTTGACACCAACATAATTTATTTGCTCAACTTTTCTTTTCTCTGATAATGATTCTATTTCTTAGATACCTGAATTTTTACCTGATGAAAAAACTGACCATGTTGATGAATATGTCTTTGAATTTTTGGACTATTTTGCAGATTCTTCTTTACCACTTGAAGTACAATTTGCAGGCTTAAGATGGAAACCCCAGTTTGAAACTCTAACACCACCAGACATACTTAAATCTTCAGAGAAAGAAGTTTCCCAATTGGAACTGAAACTACTTCCTCAAGATTTAAAGTATGTGTTTTTTGGTCCTGAAGAAAGCACTTTCCCTGTGGTAATTTCCTCAAAGTTAAATCAAAAGGATGAAGCCCAATTGATTAAAGTTTTAAAAAAGTATCGAGGCGCAATTGGTTGGACAATAGCCAACATCAAAGGTATTGATGCTGTTGTTTGTACCCATAGAATCCATCTTGAAGATGATGCTAGACCGGTTTGTGATGCTCAACGTAGGCTCAATCCTACCATAAAGGAAGTTGCCAAAGAGGAAGTGCCTAAGCTGCTCGCAGTGGGTATCATTTACCCCATCTCAAACAGTAAGTGGGTAAGTCCAACTCAAGTGATACCAAAAAAATATGGTTTAACTGTTATTAAAAATAATAAAAATGAGTTGATTCCAACTAGAATGGTTACTAGTTGGAGAATGTGCATTGATTATAGAAAACTTAATTCAACCAGTAGGAATGATCATTTTCCTTTGCCATTCTTGGATCAAATTTTAGAAAGAGTGGCTGGTAATGCATTTTATTGCTTTTTGGATGGATACTCTAGTTATTATCAAATTGTTGTAGCACCTGAGGATCAAGAAAAAACCACTTTCACCTGTCCTTTAGGCACATTTGCTTTTACCAGAATGCCTTTTGATTTGTGTAATGCTCCAACTACTTTTCAGATATGCATGATGAGTATTTTTTCTGACATGGTTGAGGATATTTGTGAAATATTCATGGATGACTTCTCTGTTTTTGAAAAGAAAAACGCTTAGTGCAGTCGCCCGAGTTAAGCACCGCGTAAGCAGCTGCTGATGTGGCAATATGACAAAACGCACCGTTTTGAATTCTTCTTCATTCTTCCAAACTTTCCGCCTCCTCATTTTTAGACCAAACTTGTTTCCTCTGTGATTTTTCTTTCCAGCCGACTTCCCTCCCTCTTTGCTCCCTCTCTACTCCTCACGAGAATCTTCTTTCTTTGTCCCCTTGAAGCCCACGTCAGATTAAAAAAAAAAAACATAGAAGAAGAAAAGAAGCTCGCCAGAAACCGAAATAAGAAAGAAAGAAAAAAAGAAGAAAAAAAAAAAGAGAAATAGAAAAAGAAAGAAAAAAGAAAAAAGAGAAACAAAGCTCGGCATTGTTTGCATCTTCGTCTTCCCGCTCGTTTGGTTTTCGGTGATGACGGAAGCACAAACGAGTCTCAGAGTGAGTTGTTCCTTTCACTACCAACGAGTCATGATGAGTTCACCAAGAAAAGGAAAACAAAACCCAAGAAACCGGGCCAGCCTACAAAGTCGATTTCTTCGATATATTATTTTCCTACTTGTTTTCTTTCCAAGTCCATAAACGAATGCAATTTGGATTTTTGTGGAAAGTGGAAATCTTAGAAAATCTACTTCACATTCCTGGGAGAAAAAGAATAATAGAGAAAGGAAGTATTGAGATAGAGAAAGGAATTTTAATGGCGACATTTTCTTCCAGTTTTTTTTCACTTATTTTCAACAATCAAAGCAAGTGAAAGTATTGAGATAGAGAAAGGAATTTTAATGGCGACATTTTCTTCCAGTTTTTTTTCACTTATTTTCAACAATCAAAGCAAGTGAAAGTTTTTTCTTTTCTGCAAAGTTCACAATATTTTGGAAGAAAGAGAAACTTAAAGAAAAAGCCAACACTGTATCCTTTCCGCATTTTTGTTCTTCAATTATTTTTTTTAATTGACATGACAATTACAATTAATAAATATTATTGAACTGGGCGACTCCGCGCCGTTTGCAAGGGCGGACTGTCCCTAGAAGAATTGTTTTGAAAAATCTTTTGATAGTTGTTTGCATAATTTGGCACGTATTCTTCAGAGATGTGAGGAAAAAAATATTTTATTTAATTGGGAGAAATGCCAATTTATGGTTACTCAGAGCATTGTCTTGGGACATATTGTTTCTTCTCAAGGTATAAAGGATTACAAGGCAAAAATTGAATTAATATCTAAACTTCATATCCCTAGGACAATTAAGGATATTCATTCTTTTCTTGGTCATGCTGGCTTTTATAGTTGGTTTATTCAAGGGTTCAGTTCTATTGCAAAACCTTTGTGCACTCTTTTACAAAATGATATTGAATTTGTTTGGACTGATGAGTGCCAAAAATCTTTTGATACCCTTAAAAAATCGCTTACCACTGCCCCTATTATGCAACCCCCGCAATGGGACATTTCCTTTGAAATAATGATTAATGCAAGTGATTATACCTTAGGATCTGTTTTGGGGCAGAGTGTGGATAATAGATCTTTTGTGATTCATTATGTCAGTAGAACCTTGAATGATACGAAAAAAATTACAACACAACTGAAAATGAATTGCTTGCAATGGTTTTTGCACTTGATAAATTTCGGGCTTATATTCTTAGTTCTCCTGTTACTATTTTAATTGCCCACTCTGCTCTTAAATATTTGTCGGCTAAGAAAAATGCAAAACCACGTTTGATTCACTGGATTTTACTACTTCAAGAGTTCAACATCAACATTAAGGACAAGAAATGAGTTGAAAATGTGGTAGTTGACCACCTCTCTAGATTGTCATCATTCTCCTCTTCAAATGTCAGTCTTCCTCTTGACAATAGTTTTCCTGATGAGCAACTGTTTGTGATTAATAGAACTCCCTGGTATGCTGACATAGTTAATTATCTGGTGATTGAGCGAATGCCTTCTGAATGGTCTACCCAAGATAAGCGTCGATTTCTCTCTGACGTATGACACTTTTACTTTGATGATCCATACCTCTTCAAATATTTTTCGGACCACTTAATTCGAAGATGCATTCCTGATGATGAGTTTTTTTCTGCATTGAGATTTTGTCATTTGGGTACATGTGGTGGTCATTTTTCAGCAAAGAAAACAATCGCTAAAATTTTGTAAAGCGATTTTTACTGGCCTTCCATGTTTAAAGATGCTTATAATTTTTGTAAGGCTTGTGAGCCTTGTCAAAAATTGGGATCCATTAACAAAAGAGACATGATGCCTCTTTCACCTATTCTTACCTTAGAAATTTTTTATTGTTGGGGAATAGACTTCATGGGACCTTTTCCGGTTTCCTTTGGAAATACATTTATTTTATTGGTTGTGGATTATATTTCAAAATGGATGGAGTCATCGCTTGCAAAACAAATGACCATCGTGTTGTCCTAAAATTTTTATAATCTCTATTTGCTTGCTTTGGCATGCCAAAAGTTATCATTAGTGATTGAGGTTCTCATTTTTTGCAACAAACCATTTTCTAAACACATGAAGAAATATGGTATCACACAACGAGTTTCTACCCCTTATCACTCTCAAACAAATGGCCAAGCAGAATTGACAAACAGAGAGATCAAAATCATTTTAGAGAAAACTATCAATTCTAATAGAAAAGATTGGTCAGTTAAGTTTCTTTATACTTTGTGTGCTTATAGAAAAGCTTTTAAAACAAATCTAGGGATGTCCCCTTATCGATTAGTTTATGGTAAAATTTGTCATTTACTTGTTGATATTCAGCATCGAGCTATTTGGGCTATAAAATATGTTAACATGTCACTTGATGAAGTTTCAGGATTGAGAAAATTGTAGATCAATAAATTGGATGAAACTCGTCGGGATGCTTACGACAACGCTCAACTGGCAAAGGAACGCATGAAAATTCTATATGATCAGAAAATTCATCCAAAGCATTTCACACTTAGCCAGATAGTTCTTCTTTACAACTCTCGCTTACATATTTTTCCTAGTAAATTGAAATCCCGATGGAGTGGGCCGTACATTGTAAAGAAGGTTCATCCTCGCGGGATGGTAGACATTGTCAATCCGAATAATGACAATAACTTCACTGTCAATGGACAACGTCTAAAGCCGTTTCTAAAGGTCTTTGATCCACATGAAGAGATCTTGCTTGTGCAAGATTTCAGGGAAGTGTTTTGATTTTTTCCCCCTTTACAGCCTTCTTTACTTGCATTTTTTTTATTTGTTGTTTTGCTTTGATTTTATATTTCATGTTGATTTTTTTTTTTTTGCTTGCTTATTTATGTGCACTTTGTTTTCTTTCATTCAATTCATTGAGGACCATGTCTCTCACTAGTTGGGGGGTAGTGTGTATGCACAGTTTAAAAAAAACTGTATTAATATGATGTGCATTGATACATATATGATTGACACACACTCTATTTCTGGTATTTTGTGAAATCTGAGCATCTTGGTGGAATAGTTAAGCAGAATCATTTTGTGAAGATTTATTTTCAAGTTTAAGCATAGAGCATGAAGTTTGATGCATTATATTTTGTTAATGTGTGGTTTGAAACACCGGGATGCTATACTTATTGAGATGAGATTTGATAAGATTTTTGTAGAACGAATGGCAAATTTTAAAGGATATTTTGTACATGCTTACACTTGTAGTGTTCCTTATTTACTGTTCACTGATTTAACACAGGAAAAATAAATTGTAGGACTACCAAGCCATAATTCAAAAAAAAGAAAGGAAAAGAAAAAAAAGAAAAAAGAAAAGAAAATAGATTTGAAAAGAATAGAAAAAAAATAAAGGCGACTTAGTGAGCTTTCCTAAGAAGATGGGTAGAAGCAGTTACAGAAGACTTTGGGGGTTAAGTGTTCAACCTTTAAAAACAGAGCTGGCATGAAAACTGTTAGTCCCTTGGATTTTAAGGTAGTTAGAATCAGCAATGATTAATTTTAAGGTTGAAAAATCCTATAACAAATCATGGGTAGTAATGAGAAACACACAACCAGTTTAGCTCCACACACACATTTGAGTTATGAGACATTTGTCTCAATTCTATGTGAAAGATTGTTGAGATAGTCTTGATGGGTATAGCCCCTAGGGTTGAGTAGTAACGTGTCACTTTTGTAAGAATTCAAAATTGTGTTTGATTGTTTCTATTTGGATTTTGATCTTTATGCAATATTCATCTCAATTAATTTTCACTATTTTGCTCAAAGATTAGCAAAACACTAGTTGGGGGTGTGTGATTAAGTTGAATCATTGCATATTTTATACATTTAGAACCAATATATTTTATTTACTTCATTACATTATTATTGATTTTAGATGGAAAAATGGTTAAAGTGCATAAATTCGAGTTGTGATTTAAATTGGTTAATAGCATGATTTATGCTTAATTTTATAACTTGTGATTTAATTAGATAATGTTCTTCACATGCACAATATATTTTTGATATTCTATTATTCATTTTTTATTTTATTTCTTTTCTAATTTCTATTTTGTTTATAGGTCAAGAAATGTAAAACCAAGAAAATAGACAAATCAAAAAGATTTTTTTTTTTGGTTTCTCTAGAGCCACACATGCACGAGGGACCAAGCTATTTGTAGTTTTGAGGAAAAGTTAACTTTTAGCATGTGGGGGCATTTTGGAGTTAGACGGTTGCACAGTTTGGCAATTTGAAAAGAAAAACTCGAGAGTTTTATGCATGCAGGCCTTTTGGCTTTACGAACGGAACGCCGCACGAAAAAAAAGGGCTTTTGGCGTAAAAGGACCAATTTTATTTATTAGGGATTTTTCGTTTGGATGAGGGACGAAATACATATTTCTTTTTTTTTTTTAGACGCACACAGCGCTGTGGAAGAATCTCGAGGATTCAATTGCTGCCCTCCAGCCTTCTCCTCCATTGCCTACTACCTCCATATCCATTCATTTGACTTGCTCTTTTCACTCTATACTATTTATTAATTTTAGTTTAAAGTTTGTAATGTATTTTTGAGATATTTGACTTAGACTTTTGGTCATTTTATTTGCTTTTTATTTATTTCGCGTTATTTATTTTTCTCACTTCTTTAGGCTTTCATTTAACAGTGATTACAATTGCTATGGATTGATTTTGAGAATTTATGATTTGAATACAAGGATGAACTCTAGAATCTTGATTTTTGGACCTTTTAATTCTCAATTCGTATTTTGTCAATTACTTTCTAATCTAATCTAATTCTTATATTAGTTTTATTAATCTCTTAGTTCCATTACATATTAGATTAATTAAACCTTAATTGAGATTTAAATAATTTCTGTTTTATTGTTTAATTTTCAGATTACTTAAGATTGTTTAGTTTAGTTGATTTTTTTTATTGTTAATTTCAATTTGTTAGTCTTTTACATTTTATTTCGACACTCAAAAATCCAAAAAATATGAATCTACTACATGACTAGTGCCCTTTTCATTCTTGTTGCACTCTTCCATTTATTGCACATACCATCATTTTTATTTTCTCTTTGTAAATATTTTCACTATTTTAAACGAGTTTGATTTTAAGTAACTTTCACTGAAGAGACGATTTAGAAATTTATTCCTAATTATTACGCGACATCCTCCTGCACTTGGGATAGCCTTTGTGTTGCTTATTTTTTAGTGAGTCACATATTTGGTGCTTCAGTTGCATACGGAACCTTGCAACACACCTCAACACAACCGCCCCCGGATAGTGACGAGGAGCGGCAGCTTGATTTGGAGATGCAAGCTCGGGACGCTCCTGCAGTAGGTAGTCAACAGGGATCACCCATCGATGTTTTGATGGGGATGGGGTCACACTCACGCGGTGTAGATGCACATTCATGACATAGGCATAAAGAGAAAATGAGCCCGCTTGATCAAGAAGTCTCTGTGTGCCTGGATAAGGTTAAATGCACGTAGATCGCGCGACGTAAGCGGTATGAGGATGAGGAAGGTATGGGTTCAGTAAAGCGCAGCAAATGATCATAGCCTAATGATGGCAGCGATGGAGGTTACAATCCGATTAGTCATTGTATGACATTGCTCAACGAGATTATCCCGAGATTGGAGGGCCCACAATGGTATCGTGCAATAAAGGAGTTATGTAACCTTATTATGCAGCAGTGCTTCTTGTCGTTGGATCCCGCTCGGAGGGAACTTTGGGCCCATCATTGGTGATGAGCATGCATGATAATTGCTTTATTCTTATCATCTATTTATTTTTATTTCTGCAACTTGTATTTTCATGACTACTACTTTATGAGTTATAGGTTACTTTTTCTACGTGACTGCTACTTTATTGTTTCATGAGACGATTATGTATTGGTTTAATGAGTTTATGTACTGCTACTTTTTCCATGATCGTTGGGATGTGGTATTAATATTTATTACTAATATTTTTTCTTGCAAAGTATATGTTGGTTGATGAAAACTTAAAAATAATAGAGTTTCAGTTTCTGTATTAAAATATAATGTTGTCAATATATGAAATTCTAATTCCTAACTATTTTGGTCGGACATCATAGTAGAATGTGGTAGGGCATGGATGATGCGTATTGCTCAGCAGGAACCTCCTCGATGGACGTGAACCTCGATGCGTATGACATTTTCCTTGATAGGGGTGCAACTGATAGTAGTGATGAATTTTCAAAAGATACAGTTGAGATCATGGACCTCCTTGGGAATCTCGGTCGTCGACAGCGACAAAATCTTAGACAGCCACAACATAATATCGACCTGTGGGGACATCAATATATTCTTAAAATTTTGAATGGAAATCCAAAGAATTGTCGCGAGTTATTCCAAATGTAGGTTAATGTCTTCTGCGCATTATTCTCCTTGTTATAGACCAATGAGTTTTTTAGGGATTCTAGAAAAAAGGGTGACCATTGAGGAACAAAAAGGCATATTCAGTTCGATAGTAGTGTTTGGAGAAGAACAACGCATTGTGCCTCAATAGTTTCAACATTCAACAGAAATCATTAACCGGGATGTAAAAAAAGTCACACGGGCCCTCTGTAGGCTTGTGATACATCTTATTCACGCAACACACACATCCAAGAGCACCCAACAATCGCAGCCAACCCAAGAAATTATCTTTGGCTTGAGGGAAGTACTTTATTGTACATAATAAATTATAATAAGGATTATGCAGTATTTTTGCTTAAATTATTTATTTGAACGTACGCAAACATAATCAAATGGTTTATTCGTTCGCAACGATGCGTTGGTGCGATGGATGAGACCATGATGATGCCATTGTACTTGTAGAGGTACGTGATGTATTTTGCAACAGACATGGACGAGTTGTCGAAACCGTCTTGTGTGCATGTGACTTAGATATGAAGTTCACATTTCTGTACACTGGTTGGGAAGGAACCGCTCAAGATGCACGCATATTCATCGATGCATTGAGTCAGGCTCGCAACCAATTTCCATATCCTTTGGACGGTAAACATCTAATATTATTTAATTATTTTTATTAAAAACTTATTTTCCTTCATATGTATTTTGTTATCTTTGGGAATGGTTGGTAAGTAACTGAATTCTTTGTTGTTAATGGGTTAACAAATCATTATTATGTAGTCGTTTCGGCATTCCCATGTACTCGGAGATTTATGCCGTTATTCCAGAGAAAGATATTATAGATGTCATAATTTGGGTCAGCGGGGATTTAGGGAGTATAAGGATTATTTTAATCATCGTCATTCAATCATTCATAACGTAATAAAACGTACATTTGGGAGGCAAGGGTTACTGATCACCGCATGTTGTATGTTACATGATTTTATTAGAATGATGATGTCGGACGACTTCTTATTCGAGATGTGGAGGAACATGCGTCTTAATCCAAATGATCGTGCAGTTGGTGACGCCACAGCTTCAGCACATCATCCTGACATGACGTTGGAATCAGGCTAAGCTATGGCTGCAGTCAGGGATGACATTGTCGTTTCTATGTAGGCAACCATGAGCGATTAGTGAATGGTAAATTGCTCATGATGACATGAATATCATTAATATTGTGATTATAAGGGTGTAGTTTGATTATTCGAACCTTTTAAATTTTGAGAAATGATTTGTACAAGTTCCAAATAGACAAGCCTCATACAAGCCCTTGTACAAAAGTGGACCCCACCTTAAAAAATATAAAAAAAAACTATTATTTATTAGTGGGACCCATTGTTTTACAAAAAGCTTGTATGAGACTTGTCTATTTGGAGCTTGTATCTAACATTACCCTTAAATTTTTCAAATACATTTTGATTTATTGAAATTTATGTAATATTTCTCCTCAAATTTTGTTGATATATGAGGCATAAAATTTTATTTTACTATGGGTGCTGTGATAGATTACTTATTTTTCCAATTTTATATGCAAATTTCTTGGACATGATTATTGCTCGATACGTAATTTTCATAATAATAAAAACCAATAAAATAAAATGATTTTATAAATATTTCATAATTATTTAAGAATGTTGTAAATAAAATATATTTTTATTTGATATTTTTTTATAAAATTTGATTTTATAAAATATTGTCATCTTATAATATTATTATGAATTATATTATAAAAACAAATTGACCATTTCCCATTAAAAATTTATTATTACTTATTTATAAATAAAAAAAAATTATTACAAATACTATACAATCATTTGTGGGACCCACATATATCTCATCTCCAACAACTTAAAACCATCTCATCTCACTTCCAATTCAAACACACAAAATTTCAATAACTATTTCAACTTACAAGTTTCACTACTATTCACAAACCATATCAATCCATCTCATCTCATCTCTCAATCCAAACGTGGCCTTAAGTTATCTTTGAATGTCAAGATTATTTTAACCCATATCAAATTAATTATTGATGGAATTCACTATTTTTTCAATTTTTTTTAATAAAAAGTTAAAACTCATCTAGTTCATACATTCAAACGCATATTTCAATTTATTTATATTCAAATACGTCTTAATGAGACCTATAAAAAATTACAATTCACGTCCAACTCAAAGCATCTAAAATCACCTCAACATTCAAACGCAGTTTAAAAAATTCAAAAGTTAAGGTCATTTGAGTATCCAACAAATATTCCAAAACAAGCATTAGTGTGCAAAAAATAAAAACAAAAAAGAAAACAAAATATTACGATTTTGATCCTATGATTCTATGCTCGTGATCGAAAAGAAGACCGTTATGAATGCAGTTTCATGAATTAAAGAAGAATCCATCAACATTAGGGTGTACACTACAATAGTTCATATTTAGGCCGCGTTAGAATAGGGAAAGTTTTTTATCTTATCTTATCTCATTTTATCTTATCATTACAATTTTTTTCAATTTTTATACAAAATATAATAAACAATTCAACTTTTTTAAATTCTAAGATAATAACAATATTAAAAAATAATATTCTAATAATACTTTACTCAATCTTCAACTTTCTTTTCAACTCATCTAATATTAACTCACTATCCAAACGGTACCTTAATTTAGTTGTTAACATCTTCTCTCACATATTATTAGATGAGTAATGACATATATACTGACAACTGTTTTATAATTATTCCACTATTTAATTTCAAACAACTAATAAAATCATTTCATTTCATTAAAAATAAATTTTTATATTACCAAATTATTCCAATTTCAATGTAAAGTTATAAAATAATTATAAGATTATCATTTTGTTTATCAAGACAACGAAGCATGCATGCAAAAGAGTTACTAAGAAAATCGTAACATGATATTCCTTGCATAAAAGGATGCCAGGTTTTGCGACACTGGAATACAACGCCATGTGAGAGTCAAAATGCAAAGTTACTTGATGGAGAGCATGTAGACTCTTGGGCAACCGTTAGATGAAAATCTCTAAAAAGAAATTTAATTATTATTATTATTATCAGATTTTACATTATTCCTTTTAATAAGATTATTATTATTTTAGTATTGATATTTTTATTATGACCTTATTTTTTTTAGAATAACCACTAGAGTTTTGTTTTATCATTAATTCTAATAATTATTACTAGATTTTATCAGATTTTTTTTTTCGTCCCTCTAGAGTTTTGGTTTGAATTCAAATCTTAATTCTTTCTATCTTCACCGAATCTCATCTCTTGATTTTATAATCCTAACCTCATACTTATCCTTATCCCCTAATTGGTAAATTCAAATCTTAATAAGAGACTAACTCATATCTAAAAACCTACCATATATCCTTTCTATCATCTATAAGAATCCCACGAAGACCTCTTAAACAAACACGTCAAAGACCCAATCCCGTCTATATATATTCACCTTCCTCCCTCACAAAATTTACAACAATCTTCTTCAAACCGATACTCACAAAATCTCAATCAAGCCACCTCAGTGTCGACCACAGGGAATGTCAGATCCAAGAGATCAATCTCCACTCTCGGTAAGACTCTCTTTCTTCCTACTATTCTTTTCCTCCTGCTAGTTTGTAATGGACCCAATATATCCACTAAACTACTGGAAGGGAAGAAGTAAGAAGATAATAAGAAGATATAAAGAATTAGGAAGGAAGAGAGACTGAGAGAATTAGAGAGGATTGAAGAAGATTGAGATCGAGAGAGAGATAAGTTTGCATGAATAACATCTGAGTTTCCTCCTTCATTGAATATGTTTTTACAGTTACTGCATGTGCAGAACGACATCGTTTACAATTGTATCAAAACGCATGTTTCGCTTATTCACTTATCAACTAAACGACCATGTCGTGCTTACCACTTTTGTTTACATACAAACGACACTTGCATTATACTTGCTAACAGAATTAACTAACATCTATATTAAGTGTTGTCTTCATGGTTCTGTTTCTCCCAACACTGCATATTGCAGCCCCTTACCCCTCTCCTTTAAAGCACCTTGCCCTCAAGGTGAGGATAATGCTGTTTGAGCTGCCAGTATGGTTCCCACGTGGCCTGGTCGAGAGTAGTTCCTTGCCACTGCACCAAAACTTCAACTAATGGTCGATTGTGCTGCTTCCTAGTTCGTCTTTGTAGAATAGCTTAAGGCTCAGGTATCAATTCTCCAAAACTATCAACTGGAGGTAAGGTTGAGAGGGGGGATACCTGCTGTCCAACTTTTTTCTTTAAACAAGAGACATGGAATACTGGATGTAAGTGAGATTGTGGTGGTAATTGCAATCTGTAAGCAACCTGACCAATCTTGTCTAAAACTTGAAAAGGCCCATAAAATTTTGGAGATAGCTTCATATTCTTTCTGACTGCTAAGGATTTTTGTCTATATGGTTGAAGGCGTAGAAATACCCAATCCCCTACAGCAAAGGATCTCTCAGTATGCCTTTTATCAAATTGAGTCTTCATTCTGTCTTGAGCCAGTACTAAATTACTTCTCAGGGTGTCTAAGATCTGTTCCCGGGTTCTGAAAATCTCTTCTACAGCTTCATTAGATGATAGGCCTGGAATATAGTCTTATAGCTTGGTTGGTGGCACTCCATAAACAGCCTCATATGGGGTGAGTTTGGTTGAGGCATGGAAGGTGGTATTATACCACCATTCAGCCAAGGGCAACCACTCAAACCCATTGTCTTGGTTTGTCCCCTGAAAAACACCTCAGGAAAAGTTCTAAACATTTATTGACAGCCTCAGTCTGGCCATCACTCTGAGGATGGTAAGCTGAAGAATATGAGAGGTTCACAGCTTGGAGTTTGAAAAATTCTCTCCAAAAAGAACTTGTAAATGTAGAACCTTTATCCGAGACAATGCTTTTAGGCATTCCATGAAGTCTAAAAATATTATTCATGAAAACAGAAGCTACTTTAGCTGCAGTAAAGGGATGCTTCAAGGCCAAGAAATGAGCATACTTGGATAATCGATCTACAACCACCATGATCACTGAGTAACCATTAGAGGAAGGCAACCCCTCTATAAAATCCATGGAAATGTCTGTCCAAATTTGTTGAGGAATTGATAAGGGTTGTAGCAACCCAGCTGGAAGGACAGTTTCACTTTTGTTTCTTTGACAGATCTCACATTCCTTAATAAATCTTCTTATATCAGACTTCATGCCTGGCCAATAAAAATCACTTCTAGCTCGATGTAATGACTTGTGAAATCCTGAATGATCAGCATTAGGACTTGCATGAATGAAGTGCAAGATTTTCAGTTTTAATTCAGCACAATCAGGGATGTAAATCCTTCCCTTTCTGAATAAAACTCCTCCTTTCCAAGAATAACTCACATTGGATGAGGAAGTCTGCTGTATTTGAGGAAGTTGCTGTACCATTTGGTCAGTCATATAAGCTTTCTTGATGTCTTCTAACCAAATTGGGTTGGGAACAGTTATGGTGAGTAACATTGAGTCTTCTTCAGTTGCACCTTGCCTGGATAATGCATTAGCAACCTTATTATCCACACCTTTCTTGTACTCGACAGAAAAGTCATAACCAAGCAACTTTGACAGCCACTTTTGTTAAGCAGGAGTGCCAATCTTTTGCTCCAACAAATACTTCAAGCTGTGATGATCAGTCTTCACAATGAAGGAGCCTCCAAGCAAATAAGGTCTCCATTTCTTGACTGCCACTACTAATGCCAGGAATTTTTTTTCATAGGTTGACAGCAGCAAGTGTCTACCCTTCAAAGCTTGGCTTAAGAAGGCTAATGGCCTTTGGTCCTGCATTAACACAGCTCCTACACCACTAGCACACACATCACATTCAATTATAAATGGTTTAGAAAAATCAGGTAAGGATAAAATAGGAGGTTGAGTTACAGCTTGTTTAAGGTGTTCAAAGACAGTGGTTGCTTCAGTAGTCCACTTAAAGGCTTCCTTTTTCAACAAGGCCGTGAGTGGGGCAGCTATGATGGCATAATGCTAGATGAAGTTCCTGTAGTAGCCAGTCAAGCCAAGAAAACCCCTCAAAGCTTTCACAGTTTTTGGTATTGGCCATTGTAGCATTGAGTCCAGCTTTTTCTGATCTGCTCTGACTCCTTCCTTGGAGATGAGGTGCCCTAGATACTCGATCTCAGTAGAAGTAAAGTGACACTTTGATTGTTTTGCATACAACTTATGGCTCTCCAAGGTATGTAAAACAGAAGCTAAGTGACCCAAATGTGACTAAAAATCTCGACTGTAAATCAGTATATTATCAAAAAACACAATGACAAATTTTCTCAAAAAGGGCCTAAAAACATCATTCATGAGGCCTTGAAATGTGGAGGGTGCATTAGTGAGTCCAAAGGGCACTACAAGGAACTCATAATGACCCTCATGTGTTCTAAAAGCTGTTTTTAAGATGTCTTCTTCCTTCATTCTAATATGATGGTAGCCTGATCTAAGATCAATCTTAGAAAAGATACTTGCTTCAAAAAGTTCATCTAATAATTCATCTACCACTGGTATAGGATACTTGGTTTTAACTGTTGCCTCATTGAGTACCCTATAATCTATACACATACGCCAAGAACCATCCCCTTTTCTTACCAAAAGTACAGGTGAAGAAAAGGGAGATTGACTGGGTCTTATAACACCTAACTGCAGTAGTTCTGTGACTATTTTTTCAATTTCAGTCTTTTGATAAAAGGGGTATCGATAGGGTCTTACACTCACTGGTGTTGTGCCTTGTTTTAATAGAATTTGATGGTCATGAGACCATGGAGGAGGGAGGCCTTTTGGTTCATCAAAAGCCTTTTTGAATCTGGCCAGTAAGTCTAAAATATCTTGAGGTAGCTCAGTTGGTATCTCATGAGGCTGAATAGGTGTAATTTGCAAAAAGAGACTCTTAGAGTTTATTAAGGAAAGTGTAGCAATTTCAATGTCATCAATTAAATTGTGAGAAGTAGAAACTAACCCTGTTAAGCAAGTGAGGTTGTTCTTATAAGTAAACTGCATGTAAAGCTTACCAAAATCCCATAAAATGGGATCTAAAGACAGCAGCCAATGGATTCCCAAAACGACATCACATCCACCCAGTTCCAAAAGCAGCAGTTCAGTTTCAAAGGTGGTGCCCTGAATGTGTAGATCCACTCCTTCACACCTGCCCACACTATGGATCATGTCACCATTTGCAATTCGGACTGGCATAGGGCTAGAATCTTGAATTAGCAATCCACATTTCTTTGCTACTGTAGTATCCACAAAGTTGTGGGTACTGCCAGTATCAATTAGAATGGTGACCCTTCTCTTCTTTAACTGACCAAAAACCTTCATTGTTTTTAAGCTAGGTGTTCCAACAATAGCTTGCACAGAGATGGATGCAATTCTAGCCATATCTTGCATATCTTTATCATCTATAGTGAACTGCTGGTCAGAATCATTCTCTGTATCCAATGGTTCTAGCTGAGACAAATCCATGGTTTCCAAGACATACAATCTTGGTTTAGAACATTTATGGCCTTGCTTCCATTTTTCATCACAAAAGAAGCAAAGTCCTTTTTTCCTACGATCTTGCATCTGGGTGTTTGATAGTCTTTGATAAGAGAGTTTAGGGGTAAACTGTCCCTTGGATGGGGGAGGGCCCAAAATTGAAGGAGTCTGTGAATGAGCTGATGAGTCAAAGAATTTGATGCTCCAGGGTTGCCGTGTACTAACATATTGCTCTTGAATCTTTGCAAGCCCAAAGGCATCATTTAAACTTTTGGGACTTAACATCCTCACGGACAACCTAACTTCATCTCTCAAGCCACTTAAAAAGTAGCTCAATTTATTTTTCTCAGAAATGCCTCTTACTCTATTTGAGATTAACTCAAATTCTGTTTTATAAGTTGTAACAGATCCCACTTGCTTTAATCGTGTAAGTGATTCCATAGGATCATCATAGGGAGATGAGCCGAAACGTACTTGAATTGCTTGGGTCAGATCCTCCCAAGAATGAAATACTCCTGCTTCACTGGCATCTTGAAACCATACCAATGCTTCATCATCCATATGAAAGGAGGCAATAAAGATCCTTTGCCCTGGTGGCACTTGATGGTAGAGAAAGTATTGATTGGCCCAGTATACCCAAGCCGAAGGATCTTTACCAGAAAATCTTGAAAACTCAATCTTGATGCCCCTCAAATTTGTTCTGCCAACTAGTTCTCGAAAGGGAACCTCATCCCCACTGCCGTGTGTGTCATGGTGTCTGTCACCATTGTGCATGCCACTAACGTTTTTTGGAACCTCATCATAACCCACTGAACCATTAAGGGAAATCTTGGAAATCTGTTGCAAAATTTCTGTAAACCGGTGATCTTGTTTCTCTCTATCAAGTCTTGCCGTTTCTTGTTGTTGAACCAAGATAGCTATGGTGTCCTCGATTTGCGTTTGTTGACAATCGTGTTGCTGTTTAAGTTGGTTCAATGATTCGACCACCTAAGCATAAGATCGTGTGCCTTCTGCCATGGCTCTGGATACCAAATGTAATGGACCCAATATATCCACTAAACTGCTGGAGGGGAAGAAGTAAGAAGATAATAAGAAGATGTAAAGAATTAGGAAGGAAGAGAGAGACTGAGAGAATTAGAGAGGATTGAAGAAGATTGAGATCGAGAGAGAGATAAGTTTGTATGAATAACATCTGAGTTTCCTCCTTCATTGAATATGTTTTTATAGTTACTGCATGTGTAGAATGACATCGTTTATAATTGTATCAAAACGCACGTTTCACTTATTCACTTATTCACTTTTATTTACATACAAACGACACTTGCATTAGACTTGCTAACATAATTAACTAATATCTATATTAAGTACTGTCTTCATGACTCTATTTCTCCCAACACTGCATATTGCAGCCCCTTACATAGTTATGAGATCTCTCTCTCCCTCTCTCATAGTTTCCTCTCACAGCTTTCTCTTCTTCTCGATTTCTTCGTCATCCAGACCTCTGTTTCTTTGTAAAATAAAAAGGGGCCGTTAGTTGTGACCTATAATCATGGGTAGGTTGTTTTGAAATTACAGAACCTGCCATAAAAAGATATTCACATCGTTACTTTTTCAAAACATTCAAAAAGTCTTTAGCCGGTCAGTTATACTCACAGAACCTTTTTAGTATTTACAAAAATTGCCATTAAAAAGTTTGTCGTATAAGTTTATAACCATAATGTTGAATGTTAACTGAATTGAATTAAATTGAGATGATAAAATATTGTTAAAATATATTTTTTAATATTATTATTATTTTAAAAATTAAAAAAATTAAATTATTTATTATATTTTATATTAAATTTTAAAAAAATTATAATAATAAATTAAAATAAATTTATTAAGCAAACGAAGCCGAGCCTAAACTTTTAATATTTTTTTCACAAAAAAATGACCCTATTTCTTTTTGGGATTGGCTGTCTCGCATGACCTTTTATTCTCTAGCAAATATTTCGTTCCTTTGCTCAAGCCTTCCAGTTTTTATTTTTTCTTTTCTGGAAAATATATACAACTACAAGTTTGACAAAGTCTTGTTGCAAGTGTTAACTAAAGATGATTTCAAAGATCCCTTGATCGTTGATGCGTAAACCCCGAGCCCTCTGTTTTATGAACTACCTGTAGTATTTTAATGGGCCTTGGGCCTTTAGCCCGCTTCTGATTTCCTCATGTGAGCTTGAGTATTTTATTTGTTGTTGGGTTAGGCTTAATATTTTAAAGATGAGTTTTTACTTAAATAAATATATTAGTCATAAACTTATTTTATAAAAAAGTGTTTAAAGAATTAGAAATATATTTTAAAGTATACTATTGAGCCTAATATTTTAGTTAATATTTCCTTTGTCTATTTAGTAGGATTTTAATAAAATTATTATGTTATATTTTAAATAGAAAAATTAAGGAATATGTTATTAGTTTTTGGATAATTATGTTAAGAAAGGAAACTTATTTTAAGAAATAGGATTTTTATGAATTATTTTAAACTGGCCTAAGTATTCCACTAAATTATAATATGTTATTAATATTTAAGTAATTTAAATACCAGGATTTGTTGATTATGGTGTTAAACAAAATATTTATTTGACTATATTTTAGATTGTGAATTTAATTAAATATGACATTAGTACATGTTGTTCTTAGACAAATTTAGTGATAGTTAATATTGCGTATATGTGACGAGCTACGAAGTAATACTCAAGAAGATGCAAAGCAAGGTAAGTAATTTGATCACAAATTAGAATCATCACAGTTCAGCTTATATATAAGTATTATTCAAGCCAGTTCATTGACAGCCATTATTTATGCACCACTCATGTCATATGCAAACATGTCATCTAACATATTATACGATCATGTCATTCCGCATCATATTCAGATTTATAAATTATAATTATGTATGTATTATGTCATACATTTCATATGTATAAGACATATAAGCTATCTTAAATTCAAGTGCAAGATAAGATCAGATGAGTTAATAAGATGACCATTCAAATGCATGGTACCAATGCAATTCAGTTTCAGGGTGGATGTGCAAGCTATAGATTCAAGCGTGGTCCACCATAGTATGTCAGAATACTATCCGCAGCTCCCCTCGCGGCTGCGGGATGTGGGGCAGGTGCACTACCTCGCACACAGGGTTAAGTGTGTTGGCCAGTCACATCAGTCAGTTAAGTCAGATAAATAAGTCATGCATAGCATAAGCATCAGTATGAATATTCATGAATTTTAAGCTCTCAGTATGAAAACTTTTATGAAAACCTTATGTTTATTATGTTTACGTTGTGATGGATTTCTTGCTGAATCTTCGACTCATTTTAGTTTGTTTTTATGTTTTTAACCACCCAAGTGAGGATAATGAACACGAGCAGCCAGACCAGGATTAGAAGGAGCAGTTAATTTAGTTTTAGACTTTCTAGAATAAAATATATTTTATGTCATTAAATTTTTATTCAGTTATTCATTTAATACTTTTGAAAGACTTTTTCTTAGATATTTTATTAGACATTTTTCTACAAAATAAATTCTATTTTCATTTATGAAATATGAGATTTCTTGTCGGGTTTATTTTGTGAAAACACATGACACTCCTAGCTTATAGAAAAAGGGTGTTACAAGTTTTAAACTGGTAAAAAATAGTTTTCTGTCAAGATAAATCATTTCCCTGCATACAAATACTATTATTTCTGAGTTTGTCATTTTACATTGGTTCAAATCTTTACATCATATAGTCCCATATTTGATTCTCTCTTTTGGAAAACAAAGCATCCTCATATTTTTAGCGGTGGGATTAAGTTCTTTGATTACCATAGTCCCTGTGAAACGACCTTAGGACTCTCTCTAAATACATTGTACACCTTCTGCACTTGGGAGGCATTTTTATTGGAGAGACAGGCTTGGGCCTAGTAGCTTTAAGATGTAATAGACCTCTTTAATTTGCTTATGTTGCTTTAAGTTATTTTAAATCATGGCACATGATGCTCAGTAGATGGGAGGCATTTCATAGGTAATTCTTACATAAAAGTTGTAATGATGTATTGTGCTTTTTAACCAGAAAGTATTAGAATCTTCTTCCTATCATCTTATTCTCACTTCTAATTTTCTTGGAGGTTTTCTCACCCTCAAAGTAAGATATTTTATTTCATTTTACTATTAATTCATTGGATGTGTTACACGCTCATGGATGGACAAAGAATGCTTCCAATGATAGCTAGCAGTGGTTTGGTCACTTGGTGACATAAAAGTCTAAATCTAACTTTTAATAACTTAAAAATAAAATGAAATATTAAGAAAAAGAAGAAGAAATAAAGAAAGTTGAGAGATGGTAAATGTAAAAACCTTGTTAAAGAAAGAGAAAAGAGGCAGGAAGTGAAAACATGACTAGGTTGGGAGCGTGGCTTTGCTAGGGTTTTGAGTTTACGGGGAGGGGTTTGGGAGAGCAAAGAGTGGTTTCTTGTGAACTTTGTTTCACATCTCACTTCATTCTGAGGAAAGAGTTTTTGACATAAATGTGTGAACTATCTTCTACTCAAATCTCATGTGTCGGTACAGTCATTAATTTTCATTTTGTCAAGGATTGAGTTTTTTTTTTAGCTACCTAGCAATGTTTTACTTTTTCCAAAAAAAAAAAAATGGCATAAAAAAGTGGTGTTCTCCTATAAAATATAGTACAATAAAATATCCCAATGTCTTTCCACCTTGTGTGACTTCAAGCCAAAAACAATTGATCCACTTGTTGGATCAAAATAAACCACCTTTGACGATTTACTTCTTAGTTCAGCCAAGATTTATAGGCCCAAAATTATGATTCTATTACCATTTGGCAAGGCTAAGAATGTAGGGGGACTTGGTTTCAGAGATTTGGAAAACTTTAATCTTGCTTTATTAGCAAAACAAGGTTGGAGAATCATTCAAAATCTAAATTCTTTGGCAGCAGGGGTCCTTAAGGTAAAATATTTCTCTCAAACAGACTTTTTTCAAGCAAAACATGGAGGCAAAGCATATTTTGTTTGGAAAAGGTTTTTAGTAGCATGGAAACTCTTGGAGGAAGGCATGATATGGAAAATAGGAAATGGAGATTTAGTGAAGATTTAGCAAGACAAATGGATTTCAAACCCCTCTTCTTGCAGAATCCAAACTCGAGTAAGGCTCTTAGATGAACATGCAAGGGTTAAAGAATTGACGTATAGTGACACCAAGAATTGGAATGTACATTTGCTTAAAGATATGTTTAATGACTCTGAGGTTGATGTTATTAGCAAACTCCCAATTAGTCCTCGTAACAATTTATATAAGCTAACCTAGAGGTGCACGGCATATGGGAAATTCTCAATGAAAATTGCTTATCACCTACAAGGTAAAAAATGGACAGAAGAAAGGGGTAGCCTTCAAGTAATAGATCCAATCCAAAAATATGGTTAAAGATTTGGAAGTTCATAGTGACAATTGTTGTTAAAGTTTTTCTGTGGAGAGCTAGTCATGAGACCCTTCCAACTAAGCTCAATCTATTCAAAAGAAAGGTGATAGATTCTCTAGACTGTCCTATCGGTTTGAATAGCTAGCAAAATGTGACATACTATTTTGAGTTACAAATCAACACGGGAGGTATGGCAACAATGTTGAAGAAGAATAAAGAAATGTAGTATACAGGAGCAGCCTTTCAGGGAGTTGTTAAATTTACATATGACTGAAGAAGATGTAACGCCCCGGTCTCGGATGTGTTGGAGAGTTACTACTTATCACTCAAAATCTTGTCTCAACCATATAGTCATAGACTCCAAAGTTTTGATGCAATTATTAGTTTCGAAGGCACATTATGTATCAAGTGCAAGTTTAAGGGAGTAAAATGTAATTAACCCATTGTGGCTAATTAACACATTGTGAATTTGGTACTCAAATCTTAAAAATTCTTCCTTGGTAGAGCTTTAGTGAGGATATCTACTATTTGCTGACTTGTTTGCATGTATAGCAGACTAACTGTCTCATTTTCTATCTCTTCCTTTATGAAGTGGCGATCTATCTTCACATGTTTCGTCCTATCGGGATGCACCAGATTCTTTGCAATACTAATAGCTGACTGATTGTCCCAAAATACCTTCTTTGGTTCATAAGTAACGATTCCTAGTTCCCTCATTAGTCTTGCCAGGCATGTTCCCTCACTGCTTCGAGAAACTACTAATTGTTTCTTACTTCGCCATGCTACTAGGTTTCCCCACACATACATACAATAACCAAATGTTGACCTTCGATCACTTATTGATTCGGCCCAGTCAGCATCAGTGAACACTTCAATATTCTTTCTTGTGTTTTTTCTGAAGTACAAGCCTTTACCTGGTGTCATTTTAAGGTACCTCAGTATCCGATTGACAGCCTCCATATGTTCTTCGGTTGGATCATTCATGAATTGACTGACTAGACTAACCGAGAACCCAATATTAGGTCTGTTGTACGAGAGATAAATCAGCTTCCCAACAAGTCTTTGATATCTGCCCTTGTCCATTGGAATGATGTCCTTATTTGCTCCAAGCTTAGTACTTGAGTCCATGGGTGTTTCAGCCGGTTTGCACCCAAGCATTCATGTCTCTTTAAGAAAATCTAATACATACTTCTGTTGTGACACTGAAATTCCCTTTCTTGTCATGGCGCATGCACTTTATATCCTCTCGGGCCTCAGTCCTCTCACTCGAGGCCTGCATGTATCTTTCCAACTCAGTATATAATTAAGGCCACACATGATTTGGGTCAGACGGAAGAGCCCACTCTCCCACTAGCGCCCATATACATTATTTATTTATTTATTTAAAATACAAGATTGCATTAATAATTAGCACGGGAACACGAGAGATGCAGTGCAAAAAGAGAACTAGTAAAAGGGTTTCAAACCCATTAATTTCCTATTCCTGAGCCATAGAGGAAACGACTAACGCGAAAGGGATATATATTAATTAGGTAGGTCATACACGACAATGCATATATTTATATATATATATATTTATATATATATATATATATTATAGCTAGAACAGAGATTCTTTTTTCTTTTTTCTTTTTTCTTTTTTATTGGGTAGGAAGAGGAGATAGGAAATTGGACTTAATGATCACCACGTTTTCATTAATTTGGGGTAGTTATTTGTGAAACTCAAAGGTACTAAAGGGTGTTTTTTATAGACAAATCATCAAGTAATTAGGAAAGCATGGCTTAGAAGCTGAATGTACAAATAAAACTATCTTACTACTATTTACAGATTTATCATCTCATCTATTATTTATAAATTTTTCATCTCATGTGTAACCAAACGAAGCCTAATAATATTTTTCTAGCAACTTTTTTTCAAATAATTCTGGAGGTGCCGTGAGACCTCAATCACCTTGAGTAAATTGAAGCCACAAGAAATCATGTTTAAGAGCGAAAAAAAAAAAAAAGATCTTTTGCTCTTCTGCATCTCGTGGCATAATTTATTTTGCAAATCTTTGATTTTTCTTAAATGCTATATATTCAAGTATCCTAATGCTAGTTTTTGGTTGAAGTACTAATTGTAACTTGTGGATAGTGAAAGTATTTCATATTATCTTATCTCATTATTATAATTTTTTTTAAATTTTCACACAAAATATAATAAACAATTCAACTTTTTCAAATCTCAAAACAATAATAATATTAAAAAATAATATTCTAATAATATTTTATTCTACTTTCATCTAAATCCATCTCATCTCATCTCACTATCCAAACCGCACCTACAGAATATCAGTGAAATGATTTGAGTTAAGATTTTTATTGGATTTTAGAAAATGAAAGAGGAAAAGTTAAATAAAAATATTGTAAAGCTAAAATATTATTAGAATATAATTTTTATTTTAGGATTTGAAAAAGTTGAATTATTTTTTTACTTTTATTTGAAAGTTTAGAAAAGTTTTAATAATTAGATTAAAAAATTAAAAATCTGAAATTGAAAAGTGTTTTTGTTTAAATGGTTTTTGAATGTTGAGAGCGTCTATGAAACCAAACGGGACCTTAATCATCTCACGACTAGTGTTTCACGGGGATCTCGCGAACTTGCTTCCTCCGATAAGATCGCATCAAAAGCAATCCAACCTCATTAGTCGACAATCTCCCAAGAGTTCATGTGCAATATGGATCTACTACATTAACATGAAACTATAGTTTTGGTTTGTCCATTTTCACATTTATGGTGATCACAAGAACAATGTACGAATAATATCACTAACATAGGGAATATGGTAGGGCTAGGGGTCGGGGGGACCTGTTAATTACTTTGCTGTTAGGGCATATCACAACTGGACTGTGTGGGGGGCGGTTAAAACTTATAAGAACTCATGTGGCCGGACATGTGAAGGCATGTGCGTTCCGTTCCCACCACAATTAGTCCAGCTAAGAATTCTAAACGGCAACACGTGCATTCACTTGCCCTATCCCACACCACTACTCACTGCCTTCTCATAACACCTCTCTGGCCTCTCATCATCTACCTGCAATTAAATTCCAAACCTTCCTAGCTAGACAAGAAAACTCCACAACTTTCTGCCCATTCACATTATATATATATATAATATATATATATAAAATGATCTTTGTAGTCATAGAGTGTGCAAACACCACACATACGTTCCTTTAAAAAATAAAAAGTAAATATGAGACTTATATGAAAAAATTAATTTTTTAATAGTAGACTCAATTCTTTTTCAAAAGGAGTGTGCAACGTTTGTATAATCTAGGACTATATTTAACATTACTATATATATATATATATATATATGCGCGCGCGCGTGCGCGCTTTCACTATCAATTTCCTGATCTTTATTTCCTAATAATACATGCATGGTTTGTTCATAACTGGATCAAATCTTCAAAGTGATGAACCCTAATTATATGTATAAATTACAAACACTGATAATACAACACAATTAGGCACTGATCAGTTATATATAAAAATTAAAATGTAACACGTGGCATATATATATATCATTCCAAAGAGTAAGGAGTTTGGATAGTAATTTGTTCTAAAGCAATAATACTTTTTAATTAGCTTGTATATATATTCTATTAATTAATTAATTTATTCTCTAGTTGGCAAACATGGGGGGTTCCATTTCCCTCTAATTGGTGGCAATGGGACAGCAGAATGTGCATAGTTATCATGCATAAAAAGTCTTGCTTAGGCAACTTGCTACTAGCGGGGACACTATAAATAATGACAGAAATATCAGCTCGATCCCATCAAGAAATCATCAACTGTTCCGAATTAGGAGGACATATATATATATATATATATATATATATATGCTTTTCGATCTAACTTTGGATTTAACTTTTTTAACTTCTAATACCATCCTAATCAATGCAATCAACCATCATGTCAGCATGGGAAAGAAGGATGTACGGTCAATATTAATTTTATTCACATATATATATATATATATATATATATATATATATATTATACACACTTCATTCCTGCATGCAGCTAGCTTATACGTACGTGCAGAAAATTCTTCATGCAATTTATTAATATTGATCTTATCTATCTATCATCGAAACTCAAACAAATTAATATGTGGTTGAATATCCTCCACAAAATGGCCTCGCTCCACTCATGCATGCTTGTAGATGTAGAGATTAAGTCTGGGTTTAGATATAGAAATAGTTTCATCATATTATAATAATTTTTTAAAATTTTTACATAAAATATAATAAATAATTTTATTTTTACAAATCTTAAAAATATAATAATATTTAAATTTATTTAAATTTTTATTTTTATTTAAAATTATCTCATCTTATTTGATTATCCGAACCGGCCTAAATTTTATATCTGCACCTAGAGGGTTCTCATGCATGCCCGCGTTTCCTCCTCGCAAAGGCTGATTTTTGGCATGCCTACTTTGACTACGACCCAAAAGACTTTCAACAATATCTGTAGTACATGTGAATTCCTAATTGGAAATGATTTACAGTACCTACGTACTTCAAGATCATCAGCAGCTTATACAGACAAAGAGGGGCTGCATAAACAATTAGAAAATCAAAGCTGCTTCCGTCTATGTGGGGACCGACCATAAAGCTACAAGGGAATTATATAAAGAGAATAACCTCTAGTTTTTAGATTAATATATAATATATATATATATATATATATTAGCAGCAAATTATGTACTGCATGCATGGGTGATCAGGGCCTCATCATCTTTTCTATATGGAATGGAATTAATAACTAGGCTGAGTTCTATTGGGCGCGCGCGCAGTTGATTTAAGTTCTAATTCAAATCCGAAAAAAAAAAAAAAAGACCTAATACGTACGTAGTACTGATCTATAGGCCAATATCATGTTAATTAAACGTAGAAACTGATCAGATCGAGACTTATAAAGTAAAGAAACTAAAACTTAAAATATCGAATTATATATCCACGGCCAAGTAATTAATTATATGATGACAACAACCATATCTTATCATGTATAGGAGTGTGTCAACCCGATGAATGGTAAAGATCAATGAGTTGGCAAACCACATGCACAGTATGGGTTGTAGGGTGCAATGGAAGGTTGTAGGTTAGTGGACCTCAAGGGCCCCACCCCCACCCCCACCCATATCATCATCATCATCATCATCATCATGTAACCCCTACAAACAAGTTGATCATCATCATCATATATATTGTGCATATATATAAGTGCAAACTATGAAAATCATTCATGACCTCTTTAATTTTGATTCATGTTGGCTACCTTCTGTATATATAGGATGATTAAGTTTATATATATGGGACATCCACGAAGGAGACAATGCATACGACCCAGCCGGCTCTTGGAACTACCCGAGAAATTGACCCTTCAAGACGACCCTATATAATATACCTCATGACTCATGTCCACAAACGGCCATGAGCTATATATAATAGGCCAGCCCTCCGGCAGACATGCCTGCCTGCCCTAGCCATCCCGGCCCTTAATTTAAGAGGATACCACTAAGTGTCCCTCCTCGGTCGAGTTGTCCTATAAACTTATCTTTTTAACTCACGAAGGGAAATGACAAAAAATCAAACAAAACCCTACTTAACATGCTTGGTACGTATTAATTAATGTAATTCTTAACTTCGTTTTTGTGGGGTGATTTTTTTTTATCAATTATCAACGAATCCTAATTAGTAAGATCGAAAGGAATTCATGATATATATATATATATATATATATATATATATATATATATATATATATATATATATATCATGAATTCCATGTCAAGAATGTCAACGGTGGCACTCAATATTTCTCAGCTCACAGTATATGCGCATCATGTACATGCTCACAGTATAAATATATATATATATATATATATATATATCATGTATATGATTAGCTAACAGCATGCTCGACCTGTGAAAGATAAAATGCATTATTATTCATCATGTTCACGTACGTGTACATGTCGTTTTGTGATTATGTGATTTTCACGATTCATTTATATATATTCATGAGAGTCGTTATCAAGCCTCACATGGGCATGGGTTTTCAATGCCCTCGTGAACCCCTGGAACTTTCTGAGGGCACGAAGTAGGGGACCGCCTACTTCTTCCAATCTACATTAACACGTACAGCTTCGATCAATCGATCTGCCGACTGCTACTTCTATGTAATTCTTAGGTGTTCCATCGCTTCCACTTTTGGAGTCTACCTAGTTTGTGTGATTCTTATAATTATAAGCTTGGCTTTGACGATCGACTTCTTACTTTTCTCTGTTCACTTGCTAGCTATAAATTAACTGATGGATCGAGCTTTGAATAATCAATCATGAGTCTAATGTTTGAAACCAAGCTTACATCATAAATATACATACTGTTTAATTTCATTGTGCATGGTTTCTCTACTTCCCAAGAGATATATATATATATATATATATATGTATATATATGTATATATATGTGTGTGTGAATAAAAAAGTAGAGATCCATATCAATCCTTTTTAAGTACTATCGAATCTAGAAAACAAATCCTAACAATAATGCGTGTGGTGCATAAAATAATTATCTTTTCCTCATCATTTATAAGACCAAATTAAAGCAACACGCTGCCCATACGGTACTTCTTCGATCTTCTATTTATTAGTTTATTTATGTTTCCATTCATGGTTGATTTCCATTACTACTAATCAAAATAAGAAGAATATTTTATTTATTTTTTTAGAACAAAAGGGATGTTTCCTCAATCATTATTGGCCAAAAATAATAATATAAATAAAATTAATAAATTATCCATGCAGCTTGGAGGTGCGATCTGAAGTCATGCCAAGTTATAGCACATATATATATATATATATATATATATATATATTCAGACCAAGTTTGAACTATATCGATGGAGACTCAAATTCGAATTCAAACTAAAGTTCACACCCAACCCAAGTCATGATGTGATCTTCTAACATCCCCTCAATTAATCTGATGCTTAAATTAATATGCGGGTGATTAATATTAGTACTCATGATCATCATCATAAATCTTATTATCCTTAATCATGCTTATTGATACGCCATATTCACTACAAGAAAACTACTTATTTATAGTCAGCTATTTCATACGAAAATGATGATTTCCTTCTAAAATGAGTTTATTTTTATCGTAAATAGTTATTATCGTCACAAATAATCTCTCGACCACAGATGTTCGTTTTTCTTATAGTGATTTTAAATATCTTTATATATCAACTACTTAAATAAACTGTCATATAAAATGTGTTAGTATATTAGCACATATGATTAAGAATAAAAAAAAAATTTAAATGAAGAATAAAATTGACACATAAAGCTAGCAAACGAAGTAATAGCACAGCAAAATATTACCTAACTTATGATTTTAGAGCCTTAAAAAAAAATGAATTCAAAGTTTTAATCATTTCCCACGTTCCCAAAACAGGCAAACACCATCTAACTGGTATGGTACACAATCCATAATTCTGTTTTGGACGATCTAAACAGAGAAAACTGTTGAAGAACAATGAATTTCATGTTCAAAACCTCTTTAATTACAGGCCAATTAAGCTCTGAGATTTGGAAACCCGAGGGTTGGACTTGGACATGATGAACGACAAACTGATCATTAATTACTACCCCATGTACGTGACATGTAATGAAACCTCGACTGTGGCACGTGTGGACAGTAATTTACTAGTGGGTCCCAACAAAATCCAATCAGATGAATTATCCACCGTGTGATCTAGTGTTTTTTTGGATCTAAATACGTGTGGGCCGGAGGGGGGCCGGCCGGGGGGTGGGGGGGCCAAAACTGTCGTCGGGATTCGGGGATTACGAGGACAGATACTGTAAAGTGTAAAATGTAACAGTAGTAGTAATGGCTCGCGTGAGCATCCGAGCGAGCTGTCATACATGTGCATGGTTTTATCGATCCATCCCCTCCAAACCCTCACAAAACGACAACGAAATTGAGTGAAATTCTTCAAAAAATTCTTCATCGTCCAAAAGCCATGGGCACCCAAAAAGAAAGATATAGAGAAAGTGAAAAAAGAAAAAGAAAAAGAAATATGTAATTAGCTCGGCTCACATGGCCCCGTCCTATAACTCCCAACTCCCACACCCTTTGTCTTTCCCATTCATTTATAGCTCTATCACTTCTTGCTTGCCGTTCACAGCTTCGATCGAACGCATTTCTGATCGTCTCTAGAAAGGAAAGAAGTTTTGGGGCCAATATTTTAGGTTCTTGAGCTTCTGATTGTTTCTTTGCAGGCCAGTACGTAGTTGTAAATTCAGGCAATGGGTTCTAAAGCATTAATTTCCAAGATGAAATGTAGGAGATCTTCGAGGCAGAGGCGGGCTGGTACTCGACGTTGGGCGGTGGAAATGAAGATGAAGAAGCTGCAGAGTCTGATTCCGGGAGGGCAACGTTTGAAGCCGGATCGACTCTTTCTTCGTACTGCAGATTATATCCTGCATTTGAGGCTGCAAGTAAACCTGTTGCAAGCTCTTTCCAAGATTTATAAACCATGATCGAGTTTATATATATATAATCATTGCTACTCTATTAATTAAGACATATATATTTAAGGTGTACTGAAAATGCCATGCCATTAATTATCTTGA